>NW_010290589.1:0-44036 GCF_000700745.2 Antrostomus carolinensis | reverse complement strand
ATTGAATTGATGCTCCTCCAAGAGTAAGGATGGATTAACCCAAACTGTCTGGCATGTCATTGGTGTGGCTATACGCTGACTTCTCCAGTGAGGGAAGAAGAGTGCTCCTCTTGTTCAATGATCCCCTGTAAATAACAAATACTGCTTTGTTTTGTTAGGTGTTTTGGAAGAAGCCAGGTTTTTTGGTATCGATTCACTAATTGAACATCTAGAAATAGCTATTAAGGTAACTTGTTTTCTTTAATACATCAATGCTCATGTCCTGTTCTTGCAGGCAATATAGAACTTAGTCCTATTGGTATTAGCTTTTGAACAACTCTCTCAACAGAATTCACAGCCAGCTGAGGATCATTCTCCTATATCTCGAAAGGAGTTTGTCCGGTTCCTGCTGGCAACCCCAACCAAGTCGGAGCTGCGATGTCAGGTGTGAAAATGCAGACTTGTTCTGGATCTGTAGCATTGGTGTCTGGTGGTGAAATATCCTGCAGTTTAGATTAGATATTAGGAAGAAATTCTTCACTGTGAGGGTGGTGAGAAACTGTCCCAGGTTGCCCAGAGAAGCTGTGGCTGCTCCTCCCTGGAAGTGTTCAAGGCCAGGCTGGATGAGGCTTTGAGCAACCTGGTCTAGTGGAAGGTGTCCCTGCTGATGGCAGAGGGGTTGGAACTGGATGATCTTTAAGGTCCCTTCCAACCCAAACCAAACTATGATTCTATGATCATGTGACAACATGAAATTCAAACAACACGTGCTTCCTCCCCTCTCCTTTTTAGTTGAGTTTTGATTCCAAGCTGTGGCAGAGTGACCTAATGTGAAATTCAAGTGCGCTGTCTGGGCTGTTTTCCTTCTTCAGGTTGAAGGTTTCTCAGAGCAGCAGTTTGTTAAGCTATTCTATTTAAATGAAAAATGCACTAGCATAACCAAGGACAATGCCTGATAGCCTAGCATTTACATTTCGTTAGTCTGATGTAGTAGAATAGATGATCTTGTGTTTGTGTATATATATGTCTCTATATGAACATTTACATACACACGTACACATACATGATTCTCTTAACTGTTTTGTCTTTAGAGCTCCTTCTTCTATGACTTTTAAGGTTTTTTGGTTTGTTTTTAGGGTCTCAATTTCAGTGGAGCAGATCTTTCACGTCTCGATCTTCGCTACATAAACTTCAAGATGGCTAACCTAAGCCGTTGCAACCTGGCCCATGCCAACCTGTGCTGTGCAAATCTTGAAAGAGCTGACCTCTCTGGATCAGTGCTTGATGTAAGAATTGTTGCATCTTGGAAAGTCTGGGCTGTCCTTTAGTTACTTTAAGGGAAGATGAACTTGAACAAGCAGATGAGTATAAACCGTGTAATTCTTCGCTATCTTCTGCAATTGTTCTAGTTTGATCACTTCAAAAGCTTTTTGAAGCTATCTTAAGTAAGAAAAAGGGCAGTGGGTGAGAATTATCTGCCTTCCTGATGATACAGAAGTAATAGTGTGACAAGTTCTTACAGTGCCTCACAGTAACAAGGCTGTTGTGCTTTAATAGAATTCACTTCCTAAACAGAAATGAAAACTGTATTCTGATTATTTTTGGTATTGTCCATCTTTGCACTTTTGTGAATCTCACTGATGCATCTTTCTCCATCAGTGTGCAAACCTTCAAGGAGTAAAGATGCTGTGTTCCAATGCAGAAGGAGCATCTCTAAAAGGGTGCAATTTTGAAGATCCATCAGGCCTTAAAGCTAATTTAGAAGGTAAGTTTTTGCCTGTTAGGTACTCTGTGGAAACCGATTCATGTGTTTGTAAATCCATGTGGCATGTGAAGGTTTGGCTGTGGTTTGTGCAATCTGTTTTCATGAGAAGAGGCCACAAATACTGGACTGAGTGTGCAACAGTATTATCATTAAATCCCAAGTTCTCTCTTGACCTCTGTCAATTTACATGGCTCTGAGGAAGCATCATTCTGGAGCTACTGTGTTTCTGATTGTTTTTCCTCATAAAACTGCTCTTTGTGTGTTTTAGGTGCTAACCTGAAAGGTGTTGACATGGAAGGCAGTCAGATGACAGGAATTAATCTGAGAGTTGCCACACTGAAAAATGCAAAACTAAAAAACTGTAATCTTAGAGGAGCAACTTTGGCAGGAACTGATTTGGAAGTGAGTTACGATTCATTTTATATGCTAACTAGTCAACTGATAAAATTTTGGGGATTGCTGACTTTTGGCTGAGTTCTCCAGCTTCAAACTAGACAAAGTGCTCTAGTGTTTTTTCCAGTCTTAGTGAGACATGGATGATCTACATTTCATTCTAGCCTCAGTCTGAAAAATGAGTTTAAATCTTGGATTTGCCAACACCTCAGAGCCATTCTGTCATCTCAGAAGTGATGCATAGAAATACTGTTAAACTTAAGTCTTAGTGCAAGATCATGTCATCGCTGAAGAGAAATGCAGTTGCCTGGGTTTGTGGGGTTTTATTTTGATCCTGAGACATCATTTGTAGAGTAATGATAGAATCTTACCTGCCTGCTGGCACGTGATACCCTGCTGTCTCTATCAGGCAGAAAAACAAGCTTGCTAATTTTGCAAGCTGTGTACATGGCTGTTCTTCCTCAAGTACTAGAGAAGTTTTTGGAGTAATGTCTGGTGAGATTGCAAGAGGCAGCTTCTTTCTAGCTTTGTTCAGCAAGCATTAGTAACTCCTGGAAGATAATTTGATATAAAGAGCGTAAGTCTAACAGCTTAAAAATAAATCCAACTGTTACTGTGAAAAGGAACTACTCTCTTACAAGAGGTAACTAAAACTCTAAACTAGAGCAACAGTCTAGAAGTTTACACTGAAATTGATGGAAGTATATGTGGTTTCTGTATAAATGTAATTAAGGTAACATTTGAACTAAGTTCTAGGTATATTCAATTAACGTTTATTTTTCTTTTGTCCTTTAGAATTGTGACCTGTCGGGTTGTGATCTACAAGAAGCTAATTTGAGGGGATCCAATGTAAAAGGAGCTATATTTGAAGAGATGCTGACACCTTTGCACATGTCTCAGAGCGTCAGATAGGGAAGAGAATATGCCGAAGAGGAAAGAATCAAAATGTTTATTGTGACTTTCTTACCTCTTCCCCTTATTAAGTTAGAAGTAATGGTTATTAGACAACTTACATTTACAGTAGTGCCTAAGTAAACTCTTCTTTAATCACTTCTGAGGGAGGGAGCTTTTGTTTAAGAGGTAGAAGCAGACAGTTTCTACCTTTGTGAACAGGGCAAGGAAGTGGGCTGGTTCCAAAACCAGAATGTGTGGGCAGTTGGAAGTGGTAAATAGATTCATTGTTTAGCATTGCCTCACTTTGGAATGCATTTTAATTTATAAAGCACAATATATGCAATTCTATTTATTAAATCTGTAGCTGCAATATTGAATAGAAAATGTTATTCATTTATAGTAGCAACAAAGTTCAGGTTTACAGTTAGACTAGTGTATTTACAGTTAGTTTCTTCTTTCATGCCCAGTGTATTAAGTGATAGATGTGGTTTAGACAATACCCACAGGATGTTTTCAGGTACTCTTTTCTGGGGTGAAAACTGTAGTTAACTGTCATCACAGGTAATCTGTTGCCATGTAATAATTTGAGTGCAGGTACAGAACAGCTTTACCATCTTCTAAAACGTGCAGTGGAAGCTGCTGCTTCCACAGAAGGGATCTGCATCCACAGCAGACTTAGTTACAACTGAAGCATCCCTGGTCAGAAATTGGATGGCTTATTTAATCCTTTCCAAATTAGTGTGAAATTGCACTATCAATCACAGCTGGTTAGAAAAAAATATCCTCTTGCTTTCAAATGTCCTGACCACTCCAAACTGGACTACCTGTAGATTTTTCATTCTTTTGGGGGAATTAAGTGTACATAGGAAAATTCAATACTGTCACCAAAGTAGAGATAAGCACTGGGGCCACAGCACATGCTCCCTCCTCCCATCATTACTCCAGTATATGAATAAATGGTATCTGTTTCCCCTCAATGTACTATGCAAATACTCTTGTACGCTGAATGCTTGAAAGCATGGACATCATCCTTTTCCTGGCCAGATCTTAGTATTTCGTTTTGGGCCTGCTTAAAGTGGCTGTAAAAGCATCTCGCAGGGCAGCGTGCCCTTTCCACAACTGCTTTACCTGTGAGCAAATAGGGAACTGTGTGACTTCTGCAGTGCAGAAAGCCTCACAGCATCTCTTTAAGTGGTGGTGCACTTCATTGAATAATCTCTTTCCACTGTAGTATCAGTCTAGTTCTCATCTAACAAAACATTTATTTTGTATACAATCAAAAAGCACATGAAGAAACTATACCAAAAAAAAAAAAAAAAAGGTGCATCAAGAACTCTTACCTCAGATGCTTACTTAAAACACCCCAAAGTTAAAACTAACCTTGAATCTAAGGAAATAACAGCTATTACTGGGAGTTAAGAACCAATGTTATCCTAAAACTTACAGAATGTGACACTGGTGGCAGTGGTTGGAGTTCACAGTTACTTCAGTGAGTTGTCTTTTACTTGCAGTGCAGATTTCCAGTTCTCTGAACTGAAGTCTTGTTGTCTCAGTAGTTGTTAAGCAAATGCTGCTTTGCTGTCAATCTAGAAGGATTAGTTCAGGACCAGTATATGATTTGTTTGGGGGGGAATTGCAGGATTCTCCCTTATTTTCAAGTTGGGTTGACTCAGGCATATGACATGAGTTTCTGGGACTCAAAATCCCACAGCCATGTGGTTGAGAATTTAGATTTCACTTCCTTCAGATTCCCAGGCCTCTTGATCAGGCTCTAGGACAACACTGTGTCCTTGGTGAAACCTGTAGATTCAAGGGAAATATTTCAGTGTGATTTTGGAGTCCTTTCTCCCCCCTCATCGCTTTCATTGAGAGTGATGTATATGTTGCAGTTAGAAGAAGGTTCCTAGGGCTAGAGAAGTAAATGAATTATTTTTCTTTATCATATTTTGTAGCTGGCAGAAGTAAAATATTGTATGGAAAAAAAAATCTATTTTCATAATCACTGTGTATAAAATATATTTGAACTTTCACTGAAGCACTATGTTTTGAATAATCACAGCATGTGGCATCGTTCATTCACAGATGAATTTAAGGTACCTCTTTTGCTACGACAAAGCTGTATGAATAGCCCAAAGTGGCCTATTCAGAAATTGCAGGTTCCAGCCTAATTTAAATTGCATTAATAAAAGTGTGAAATACAAAAGTGTCTTGGTTGTGTTAATTTAAAAACAAACTTAGTATTACCCAACTTCTGTGGGAAGGACATGAAGTTAGAAGAGAATGCAACTTAAAAATAGCATAGCTAAAGCTGGATTTGCTCTTTATGAGACCTTGGCTGTCACCTTGGCCTGGATTTGTATGTAACCAGTGCTTTCTCAGAAGGACTGCTTGTAAACTAGGAACTATCCAGGCTTGAGTACTTTATGAGAAGACTGAGTTTGAGATGTCTTCGCTTCTGCGCTATAGCAGAAAGCAAAAGAACTTTTGCATTCAAGCATAAAGCTTACCTGCTAGAAAAACAAGTACCTTGTGTTGTGGGGATTGCTGCAATATTAAAAAACATATTAAAACTCCTCTATGTAACTTATGACTGTGGCCTAGAGTTTAAGAGAAGACACGGAGCAGCTCACTAACTGGTGCAGTTACGTGCCCTTTCTGACGTGCTTTGGTGGATCAGCTCTGTAGCTCTAACAGAAACCTGTGAAGAAACATAGTTGTTGAAAGATGTCAAGGTAGGCTGGCATTAAACAGCTTAAAATGATGGGTTAATAAGGTGCAATTACTGGGCTAAGCAGCCCCCTTCTCTCTTTAAATGTCCTTCCTCAGAAGGAACAAAATCTTCTATTTACTTTTAAATAACCTTATTTTTTTGCTAGGCTCATCAGGGAAGAAAGGAGTCTTAAAACACTGTTACAAAAATCTCCTTTCTGAAGGGATGTGCCTATGCCAAGGTAGCATTTCTCCCACTGAAACAAACTATTTTCACAGCTTGATCAGTTTATCAGCTGAAGTTAAATGCTGGCTGCTCTTGCCATGAGTAGGAGGAGCATTAGAACAGGAAGAATTACTCTGTGCTAGAGTCACTAAATCCTCCTTAATTTATTTACTTCTTAAATTACTTTTAATCTATGAATCTCAAAGAGGTCATGGGAGCAGGAAGAGAGGATGTTTGAAGAACATTAAACAAGATACATTCAATTGCACATAAAGCAGTGCAAAACAAGTCAAAATAGCTGCCAGGTGGATTAAAAAAACCCCAACATTTGTGCAGTCAAAATTACTGAATTTAACTCCTGCATGCAAACAGCTATCAACTCCTTTATAAAACTGCAGTGCATCAACTCTCAAGAATGAAGAACTCTCAAAGTACCCCAGTGCATACATTTACACACACACACACATATATATATATATAAAAAAAAACAAAAAATAATGTGTCTAAGAGCTCTGTTCATGAAAGGGACTGTATCACAACAACAGAGGGTTCCTTCCCCAGCACGTTTACAATCTAATACACTTGGTCCATTTGATCAATTTAACATTACTTTGCATTTTATAGAGCAAAAAATATCTTTAATTTAAACATTAAGGAGGAAGACTTTCCAAGGAGCATACAAATTGCTCTGGGCACCATCACAGGCTCTTGTTCATGCACCAAGGGACTGTTTCCTTCATACCTGATAGACTGAGACAGAGACTAAGCTGAATTCCTCATCCATTTCAACTCCTGTAAGCCCCTCTCAACAAATTCAAACTCACTCAAGAACTTTTACTTAAAAATTAGAAGCCACTGACAGAACAGATTGTGTATTTTCCACAGGGCAACAGCAGTCAGCTGGATTTGAATGTCAGATTTACAGCCTCTTAAAAGAAAAGCTGTTACTTTTATGGCTTTTAGAGAAAACAGCTGAATTTAATAGCTACACCAGGGGTGTTCCAATTATGTGCTTTACTTCTGCTGCATTACGGCAATTTTAAGAACAAAATTGCAGCCTATGAGATAGGACCAGATAAAGTTCCCTGCTGTGAAAGGTTTGGTGTTGGGTGGCTGGATATAAAAAGTGAGATGACAAACATACTTGCAGGACATTTCCAAACAGAGAAGAGTTGGAGTTACTCTGCAACCTCACTCAGCACGCAGGTAATGTGCTTGAACAACATACCAGCTTCCCTGTTTACTTATTCAGTGTTTACAGATGCTTGTATGAGAAGAAACTTGCGTTTAAAGAGACTGCAAAGAGCACTTTGTAAGGAGCAGGGACATTAGAACAGAAACTGGCTAAACTGAACACATCTGTCAAATATCAACAGGGACTTTCATGGAACCTTTGAGGTCCAGATATTCCTAAAACTCAGAAAGGGTGTTCAAAAACCCTAACTTACATCTTCATCCAAATTTTTCAAATGTCAAATCTCTTTATAATGAGCTAACCCACACTTTGAGAAGCTCCAAATCCAGCTGTGGCTCATACACAGGCACAATGCCACCGGCGTGCAGATCGGAACTGGAGATCCAGAAATGTAACATTTCCATAATTCTGTAAGATAAAAATGGAGCTGGAGTGTAATTATGATCAGAAAGATGTTTTGTTCTCTCACAGGATGGAGATGTCCAGGAAGATCTTTGTCAGTGCTTTCCTCCTGTTTGTCCTGTCTGTGGAAACCTGCTTGGCTCAACACTGGTCTTACGGCCTGCAACCAGGAGGAAAAAGGAATGCTGAAAACCTGGTAGAATCATTTCAAGAGGTAGGTCTAGAGAGTAAAACAACCCTGTTGGTTTACCTAGGATCCTTCATCTGTAAAAAAGGCAAGCAAAAAAGAGATGACAGAGGCTTTACTGTGTATGTGTGTATCTGTGTCTCTTTCCCCAGCATACATACGAGTATGCACACATACATTTTTTTAAAGTAATAATTGGAAAGTAATTGGCATTAAGCTAAGGTGACATTTGCCAGCCTTGCATAAAGAACAGCACAGACAGAGAGACTGGGCAGCCTGCTGTAAAGGAGCGATGGAAGTTGGAGTTCCAGGTTAAACCTGATTTAATCCTCTCCCAATATTTCAGCCAATACTCCGATGAGCTGTTTTATGACAACATTCATCCACTTCACTGAGAATGTGGCAATGGGCAGCTCTCATGTGGTCACTGGTTGGATGGTAAGCAATTAAATGACAAAGCAGATGTGGAAGGTTCTGTCCACCAGTGGTTTTCCCATCCTTTCTAATACTTCATGTGTAGTCTCTCCTAACAGCAGTTCTAGCATCCTGATTTGAAGTTTGCTGTAGCACAAGAATAGGACCTGGGAAAGAGAGGAATTTAAATTGTGCAGTGGAACAGCTTCATCTGTAACTAGGGTAGAGTTGCTTTAGCAGAAAAATGTTCTTTCATGAAGGCTGTATCACTTCCCAATTCAGATTGCAAATGAAATGGAAAAATTTGGGGAAGCAGAGAGGAGCGAATGTTCATTCCAGGTTTGGCAATCTGAAGGAAGCCATGGTAAGCAACATGTTTTTTTCTTTTATCGCTATGGGAAAATTAGGGACTAGTCCAGGCTGGGAAAGTACATGGAGGGAAGGGAAAAATAAAAAAAGGTGGTGGAGGAGGAAGAAGAAGCATGCAAGGTTAGTTCACGTGGCAACACTGGCTCTGCCGTTATCATCTGCATCATTCTCAAGTACCTCAGAGTTACAGTCCTAGGGCAGGACTACATTACTCTTGATGCTCCCGTTGTAGCAATGTCATCACTCAAGAAATTAAAAACAAAATAAAGTCAAACACATTCTACCTTAATACAAATCTAGGCAGCATTCACAGCTGCTTAACTTCAAAGGCGCACTTTGCCAGCTGAAAGATCAAGCCATATGGAAGCTGCTGCTCCCAAGGTCCCCAGGCTGGGAAATGGATTTTCCATTAGATGCTCTAATGCAATGACAGCAGAGACTTCACATACACACTAACTGCCACAGGAAGAATACTCTCCAGCAAAAACATGCTCTTTAATTAATATAGCAACACCTTGATCAGGCCAGATGGTCACCACTTTCTGGGGAGTGTCTCTGCGCTGTCCTAAAAGCTGAAACAATCTCTGCTTCATTTTTGAAGCCAAGACCAAGAGTTTCAAGTACACACTCCAGCCTTTCACTCAGGAACCTGGCCTGAGAAAAGGCTCATAAACTTAGTACCAGTAACGCCTACAGGTCAGAGTCTGACTTCCATTGGTTTTTCATACAGAAATTACCTAAACTCCAGTTTTTTTAGTTCATCTTTCATCATATTTGTGCTGAACATAAAATGGGATCTTGGTCTATGACTCTGGCTTCCAGTAACTACTTACAGTATGAAGAGCCAGCAACAGTAACTTAATATGGTTAGACTTTTATTTCCTTTTTTTTTTTTTCTTTTTTAACTGCAGGAGACTGTTAGGCAAGAAAAGATAACCACGATAATTATCAGGATATTTGAAATAAGTCCTTGATCCTTCTTGCTCATTGAGGGAAATCTGGCCTTTCTTTGCAGAGCTGAAGGGCCCCTCCAACCAGATTCTTAAGTTTGCTCAGAAACTGCTGGTAATCTTGCACATAAGTGTAAACATTTCTAAGCCTATGCATCAAATACCTAGTTTTCATGTCTTATTTCTGTACCATAGTCTGAACTATGTGGCCTTCTTATTTCTATCTGCTTAATGACATTGAAAACAAATTCAACTTTTTCCAGATGCAGCTTTTCCAATGTAACACATTCCTGGAGTTGCTACAGGAATATTATGCAATGAAAGGGGAGGTGTCTGGAAATGGGCCACCCCATGGAAAAACTTTTCAAATTATCTTCATCATTTCCTGGAGAAGCTGGTAGTGAGCACAAACAAAAATACACCTAACTAAGATACAAAAGGGAAAAAAAAAATAATGTATTCAGACAGCACATCTCTCCAAAAACACCTCGAGCTTTCAACTCAGAGGTAACAACATAAATAAACATTCACATAGGAGACAAGGTCCAGCAGGATGTGACACAGGAACATGGTTTCCATTCGATCACTACTAAGGAACACACAGAATTAATGGTAACAGGGCAACTGTGCTGCTCTGTAGTGACCCTGGGATACTTCTGCAAGCACAGCTTGCTCCTCTCTGGTATCTTGACCAACTGCTTAAGCTCACAGAGACGCTCTACATACTGACGCTTTGTGCAAGTTCATGCTCCTTGTCCTAAACTGCTGTCGCAGTGTAGTGTTCAACAGCTGCTGGGTGCCCTCCAAGAACTGCTGCAGTGGTGGACCCATTAACAGATGTAAAGTTGGTCATGCACTTGGGGATGAAAAGGGCCATTATAAGTGTCAGTTACATTATACTGTCTGATCAGATCCATGGGCAGGTGGCAGAGAGATCATGTCGGGTCAGATTTATGTCATTCTAATCCTCCTTCCAATGCAGACCACAATATGAGTATTTTAGCATCTGACCAGGCTTTAAAATTCTGTCATCAAAGTTATTTCTTCTTTTTAAAAGAAGTATATGATGTGTGTTTACAGGAAAGTCTGATTGAAGGAGAAGCTAGACGAAAGAAGATTTAAACCCATAAAGCCGAACGGAACAACAGACCCAGAATAAAATTTCAAAGCTTTGTTAAAATCAATTTCTCTTCAAATGGCTTAGATTGCACTATGTGAATAAATACTCTGAAGTTGCATTTAAATAGTAGAAGATAATTGTTGTGTAGATTACTAGCTTACATGTAAAAGAGAACACATTGTAGTCCAGTGGCGGGGACTCAGCAGCGCAGGGTCTGCTTTTGTGTCCTGAAATGAAAACTTGGACGTGACAGCTTTTGTTTTGCACGTACAGACAATGCCTGGACAAAGACACTGTCTGGACTCACTAGTCTCTGGATAAAACAGTAACACAACTTTGTTAAAAATCAAAAATAAACTTATTGTTGGGATGTAATTCCACTCGCACTTCAGTAGTCCATGTACGAAAGACTTTATATGCAGGTTTGTTGTTTTTTTTTTTAACCAGTTCACTCATAAAAACTACATTTATTTAAAAAAGGTATTTACAAACTTTACAACAGTTAATACATTTTAAAAACCACGAAAATTTATACACCTTGCTTTACAGACTTAGTGAATCATATGTCATTTACCCAGAGAGATGCAGACTCCCTTTCCAAAGCTTAGCTCCGACTCTTTCTTCAGAGCCAGTTTAAAAGCTGTGGTTTTTGCTGATTCAGTTGCAGAGGACTAAAAGAAAGAGAAAAAAAGAAAAGTATTTGCAGTCTGCAGAGGTGGGTTTTCAAACTAAACCATCACATCCAGGATCTCAAAACACTCACAACACCACGTTACACAACATCCATATTCTCCTGAATTCAAGACAAACATGTCCCAAGGTTTATCATGTCATTGAACCTTTATAATACCAACAATGAAAACCTACATCAATTAACACCACGCACATTGGGGCTGAATTTCAGAGCTGCTGAGGACTTCCACCTCTGTTTAAAAAAAAATAAAAATAGGAAAACTGCAGACCATGCATGAAAAAAACAGGTTCAAGATACACAGTCCTGCACGTCCAGGGATTTCAATGACAGCCTTAAATCAGAATCATCAGAAAAACACAGCATAAAGAGAAGCTTTTCACCTTTTGTTAAGCTCCTCTATACTCCTCTGTGTACTCTCCACAGCGCCCACACACACTGTCCTAAAGGTGCTTTAATGTAGGTGAACCTCGTGTGGTTTTGAAAAGCCCCTCTCCTGCCATGCAGTCAATGAAATCACAGGATTTATTTCCTTTTTCTCTCTGATGTAGTCCTAGGAAAAAACTCACCCTGGTCCACTAGATAATTTGATCTGCAACAGTAAATATAAGATAGAGAAGTTTTTTAATTAAAAGAAAAAAACTGGTAGCAGTAATGGGTCAGGAATGTTTTCACTATTAAAAAAAAGATTACACTTAAATTACAGATATCTTAAACTTATTATTTTCATTTACAATTATAAAAATAAATAAGGAGAGAAAATCTGAGCCATTATGACTACAAGTCTAACTCCCTGTTAATCTGTGGAACATACACTGGGCTGCATAGTGTGAAGGTTATTAGATGGAGGTTCTCAAAACCCACTGCATATACATTACGGTATTTTCTGCCACTGCAGATCACAGAACTGTTCTCACTGGAATCGGTGTCCTTTCCTAATCCAATAATCCACTGAAATGGAAAGCTGTCTGTTTCTCTCTTCCCCTGATGTGGATTAGAGCCTGTAACATTTTTAAAGGAATTTATCACAGCATGACAAATTTTAATTAAAAGCTCCAGAAAACAAGTGTTGAGCATATTTCTCCAAAGAAAAAAAAATCCTCTCAGACTTGAAATATAACACTAGCTTTGAACAGCATGGCTATGAAATGGGATTAGATTTTGTCTTCTCTGCAGACTGGATATTTAACTTTGAGATTTGTTTTATTCAAAACTATGAATTGGGTAGAAACGCTGCTGTTTCCTTTCATTTCTGGTATGCAGAGATGACATCATTATATACTGTTCTCCTTCTCCCATTTTCAGCCCTCCAGTTTAAAAAGACGTTAAATGGCAATTCCAAAAGCATCTAATTAACATGGAAAGATGATTCTCATTTTGAAAACTAAGTCGTAAGACCTTAAATTGTCTCTGAAAATTAAATCTCAGAACTTAAGTCAGGTAGGTACCGTAACAAAGAGCAGAACACTTAAAAAAACCCAGGGGTCTGGTGGGATTTCTCATAAGAGGGTGGGCACTTAATTCCACTTAATTAAAATCAGTCAGGCCCCATGCTTATTCAGACACTTAAATGCCCAATTGCCTTTAAAAATCTGACACCTTGAAGGAAATGCTTTTTCCTAAAACTGGCACAAAGCCCTAAATCATTTAGGCACAGCACAGAAATTCCATGTTGTACCTCTAAGCAATCTATGCTGACTTATATCAGCCAGGAACACAACTCTTCACATACCACAGTCAATAACGCATTTCAGAAAACTGAACTCCTGTTCGTGAGTTAGTTTGCCAAAAGGCAAGAAGTGGGAAGAGTTTACAGAGCTTCAAACAGACTCTAGAACAAAAAAATAACACTAAGAAAGAAAAAAATCCTCTGCCTAAAGCAAAATTCTCACTGAAGACAAAAAGTTCTTGTTCAAGTGAAGAGTTTCAGAGGTTCTTTTAGTTCACGTGTGCAGCAGAAGGAAGACAGTGGTTACAAGAAGAGGAAGAAGTGGACAAGAAATGAAAGACAAGAAAACCCTGTGGTTTTCAAGTCAAGTAGCATCTAAGTCCAAGAACATAATGTGGAGCTGACAAGTCCTACAATGCACCAGAGAGAGGGGGAGAACCATGGTCAAGCTGTCCAGAAAGGTTTCAAAGATCTCCCCTGAGAAGGCAACAACTCAGAAGACAGTTGTGTGCGCACTAAAGCAAACACGACTGCGGATCCATGTGATGTGACTGCAGTGCAACTTCTAAAACATCTCCAACCTGTTTTGTGATGTGAATCCAGTATGACCTTTTGATGAAAGCAATCTGTTTTACAGAGCCATGCAGGCAACAAAGCAAGCGCAGCTTCAGTCACACTGAAGCCAAAGGAAATGTACAAGAAAAAAGGAAGGACTACTTCAACCTGAACAAAAAACTCCAGGGTTCCATTGGTTTTGTTTTTTCCTAAAAAAGGCTTTGTTGAGAAAAGTTTCATTAGGTTTAAGGAACTTCAGTTTTTTCAGTAAGGTAATGAAACCCATTTAAGTCATGTGAGCAGAACAACGGTGTGGTGGCCTGCAAAAAGCCCAACCCAACAGTACTGGTATTTACTATAAGCAACATCCTCAGCAGGGTTTTTAGTGGGTCTCTTCAAATGCTAGCAGATAATCAGAACTTAAATGGCAGTTACAGTTAACAAGCAAAATTATTTCCTGGAAGCAAGAGCCCACGACAGAATCTTCACCAATACAGATGATAAATAAACAGGCCACAAGCTGTAACCAAACAAATGGGTGCAGGAAAAAAGAAAGAACAGGAGGAGAACTATTTATATTTGTGTGAATTTGCCCAAAGTAGAGGTTACAGTAACTATCAGACTTTGTTTCTGAGGTCAAGATGTGTAACTAGTTTTGCACAATCCATCCTCTCAAAGTTGCTGGTACCAGTACAGCACCAGTATCAGTGCAGCTTCCATCCTTCTCATGTATTCTCAGGACAGAAGCAACTTTTTACATCCTATTAAAAAGCACAAAGATGAAATACTGTACGAAATCCCAGAGGTAAGCACAAACCAAGTAGGTAACATAATTCAGGGAGGAATATCAACTCCTCTGTAGTGTTAAAACCAGAATCACCAGTGAAATTATGACAAAGTAGTGGTGAATGTAAACTCTCCATTGGGAGTGAGCAACTGCCACTACTCGAGGAGAGATGGTGTGAGGCAGAACGTCTGCACTTCACCTTAAATACATATGATGACTAGCAAAAAAAAACAACCTTGTAATCTGCTAGCAATGCTCAGGTCTCCCCCTGCAATCAAGAATCTTAGGAGACCGCACATCATACACAAGCACCTGACACCTCAGGAGCCAACATTCCCCAGTGTAGGAATGGGCACGAGCTGCTTCACTTCATGCAAATCAAGGGTTGGCAACCCTACAGGGGCAGGAGGAGGGGTCGGTGTGTACGTACAGCTGGAAAGCTGTAATGAAATTCAGTGAAAATACTGTAGGACACATCTCATACTGGTGTGGCTTACCTTGTTTCAAACACTGGTGCAAACAACTACTGTGACAGATCTACACTAGGAATGAGCGGCTGAAATTGCATCAGTGAAAAAAACTTGGGACAGACAAGACTTAAGACAGACAAGAATTCCAGTAAGATGACTTCTCCTGCTACGTGATTAGTGTCTGAGTAGAGGAAAGGTAAACCAGAGGTTGGGAATACAGTCACAATAACAGTTCCTTTTGGTATTTCCCAAAGAAAACTCCAAGGAAAGTGAATGGAATGGCAGGTGAGATCACCGGTCTTTAGGATCAGAAAGCCCCAGCATGTCAGTAAAAAGAAAGCAGCCATTTCACTCTAGGTGCTTGCTGTGATACCAGCAAGTGATGATCCTCACTGCAACCCTTGCTCTGAAGAGACAACGCTGGATTTTCTGGTTTTTGGGGGTGGAGGGGGAGGTTTGGCTTCACGTCTGCTGGGTAATGGTGGAGCAACCTGAGAAGATAAAACAAAAACATATAGAAAAATAAACAATTACTGGCAAGTTCAGATATTTTGCTTTACCAAACAAGAAATCTAAAAGGTCCTGTACTACTTGATGTTTCTTTCAGGATCAAATCTTCGAATTCAACCTCTCAGTACTACATGTAATCAATGACAGGGGCAAACAAGGGCAGACCCCTAGGAGATAACAGAAGCAAATATGTTTTAGTTGCGGATTTACTTGAGTTGCTTCTGACCTGCAGCCTGACTTTGAGTCAGAGACATTCGTGCCTCTGCCCCACAATCAGTAAAGTTGTAATAAACCCATTTCCCATAAGGTTTCAAAATTCAACTGTTTTTATCTTGCTGACTTGATGAGTTGCACCAAGTAGGGGCCAAAAGGATGTAAAATGCTTCCAAGTCAGAATGGCACAACTAACTCCATAAAATGGTAGCAAGTACAGTTCTACTAAAGCAAGCTACAGCCTTCCTGCCCAGCACAGGGGCTTATAAAATATTTCTTATTCTTGCACAAAACAGCACTTGTGGGTTCTTTCAAGTTGTCTCTCTGCTTGTTTTAAAGGACATCCTGTAAAAAAAATGAGATGTGAAAGGCCAGGTGAACAAGAAGCTTGTGTGGCTCACCACTTGCTCAGCCAAAGCTCCCAAGATTTCAGGACTATTTTATCTGAAGGAAGACAGTGTCAACTTTACAACAACAACAAAGCAACAAAACTCTTCAGAAAATACTTTTACAATTTCCCTTTACAGCCCTTCGAAGCCTTTTCATTTGGCTGCAAGCCAAGGTCAATGTTGCAAGCCAGAAGATGTTAGTAATTAAGTTTTCTTACAAGACTCAAGGGAAGGAGGCTCTTTTACTAATCCTCTTCAACCAGTGACTCCCACAGCATCCCTAGAGCTGGCGTATTTCCACCATTCACACCACCTCCAGCAACTATACTGTCCCCTTGCAGAAGCACAGGCAATTCTACCCAAATGAAGGGCAAAGTAGAAAAACTCCTATTTTACCCACACTTCAAGGCTTTATACCAGCGTTGTATCTTTAACAGAATTAAATGATCAGTTGTTTTGTTGTCTTCCCATTCTGTCAGGGGTAACATATTTTGAGTATGATCATTTTTTAAATACTTTTTTGGTCAAACTGCAGTTCATCTCACTAAGGTACTCTGTAAATCCTCTTTGCAAACTGGACTGGGGAAGACATCCCCCCCTTTCACAGGCACAAAAGGATGCTTTCTGTTGCTGTGCATTGGTAAGCAATTACAGTCTCGTATCAGAAGCACCGACATTGCAGGGGCAGATTAAATGATTCTGACATCATGACCAGAGTATTTACACCTTAAGTATCTGCAAACCATTTGGAATCTCATAGTATAACAGAAACATTAGTGATACAGCATTAAAAAAAGTAGCAATTTGATGTTCCTACAAGGAAACTTCATTAAATTGAGAAAAAGGCTGTGGCTAAGATGGTGACATAATACAGGCTGGTTTAAGTTACTAGTGACACACATCTTGAAAAACCAGATTATTCTGAGCTGAGGATTCAAAAGGAGACATTTAGCATTTCTCAAAATATGTGAATTTTTTCCCCTTTCTTTCTCAGGACCAGATTACTGCGCTATTTTACACCGACCATGTTTTTGAAACTTTTCAATCATTGTGCTTGTTTGTTTTCAATATATCTTCCCACCCCCACACACAGTTTGCCTAACCAAGGACAACACAACTCCCACTCAAAAAAAAAAAAAAAGACTACACTTGATAGCTTTTCTCTTGAAGCAAAAAACTTTTTATTCTTTTGTGGTTTCAGGGAGTGAACCACTAAAATGATTAGACAAGTTTCAAGTCGCACCACCCTAGAAGCAGCTTGGAAAATTCCACTGGTGTCTTTTTCTCAAAAGCTGTTTTCCAAAAAGCTGTCAGCTCTCATTTCCTTACCTCTACAGAATTCCTGGGGTTGTTATTCTCATAGGGTTTGCTTTTGGGCGGAGGGGGGGGTGGGGTGCTCTGTAAACTAGCTGTTGCCAATCCATCAGCTTGCAATGAGGGAAAACCTAGAAGCAACAACAATAATAAGAAAAGACATTAAAGTAGGCAGAAAAGGAACGGGAAATGGGATTGACCACGTAGAATTTTAAGGGAGATTCATTTAATATCTTGTGCTTTTGATCTGCTAGCAGTTCCCTGCTTTAGCAGCTAAACCTGAATGGATATGTCAAAGTAGAGTCACTGTTGCATCTCCCTTAAGGTCAAAATGCCCAGAAGATTTCTATCTTTGTCAAATGAATCTAAGCTTATGTGAAAAACACACGCCTGAGAGAAGAGAAAATTGAATCCATTATCACAACTGCAATGTTCACTGGAGTTTCCTTTCAGCCTGGGCCTCAGCCTGAGAATTCACTTTGATTTTAACTCCAGTTGATGGAGTAGATAAGTACCCAAACTTCAGAAGAATTCCTGGGAAGCTGTCCTGCTCTAATGGCAATTAAAACTGCTTGCTAAGGAGAAGAGTGAGGTTTCACATTCCTTTCACAGATTCTTTCTTCATATAGTATTCCTGCATCTGTTTGTGTTTCTGGTTGTCTCCCCACCCCAATATGTATTTTTTGTTTTCAATCCTCTCACAACAGTTTTATGCTACTTTAAGTTCCTTATCTAAACTGGATTCTGAATTTATACCCACATAAGAGGAAAGACAGTCAGGTCCTACATAGGAACTTCTGTTCCTTTATAAAAAGAACAGCAGAATGAGAAATGCAACAGAAAGAGAGGAGTTTGTCAGTGGTGACACTACAGCTGTAATTTTACCTTAACTGTATTTATATGCTGCTTCAGAACTAACTACAGAGCTTACTGGATATGCAAAGAAGTAACTTTGCTAATTATTCATTTGGCTAATTCAAGATTAATTCTGTCTCTTTTAGGTGTAAAATTTATTCCAAACTGCAAAGCAACTTTTCTTAAAGTTTTTTGCTGCGTGCTGGGAATTATTGTTCATTAATTAACAAAGCCTTCAGGGCTTGCCTAGAAAATTTAGCCATTGACCTGATCAGAAATACCATGCTGGACGGATGCAGTTCCATCCAGTGAATTCACAGGAGATATTCCTTTAGTATGTGCTGTAACCACCTGACATGATGCATTTACAAGCATCCACATTGATTGCATGATGTTCACCTTGAGGTTTAATATACCTTTCCACAAGTCAATATAGGAGAAAACAAGAAAGAAACTGAAAAAGATAAAAATTGTTCTCTGGAATTAATCTGATATACTAATTTTAATAAGTGATATGTAGGTGACAGGTATGATTGTAGTGCTTTTGATAGCACTGCCAAATTCTGTTATCTGACAAAAACGTTTACAAACATTAACAGCCCAGGGTCACTTTCTGTCAACTACTTCAGAGCAGTTCCTCCCTCCCCAGTGAGGTTACCTCAGCAAATAGACAGTAATTCCTACTGCTGCAGATACTGCCCTGAAGGATGGGACAACTGCTCTTTAATAGAACTTACTTTGGGTTCTTGGTGTTTTGGGAGTGATCGGTGGTGGGCTGCGAGGCATTGATTGCTGGAGTGAAGAACCCTGAAGCAAAGTCAGTCTGTTGTCTCCTAACTGAAGACTCTTTGGCCTTTGTGCTTTTCCTGACATGCCCTGGTTGAAACAAAGAATAAACAGAACCTTTAGAAGTCAGCAAAGTTGCCAGACACGTATCAGATCATCATTCCTGTGACAAAGGCATCAACATGCTCCAGAAAAGCCATGAATAAGAGAGAAAGGTGCATTCAGGTGAAACAGGAGTGAAACCACAGCACTGGCTAAGGCACGTTAACAGGCACACACTGTGCTCCTACAACACATCCAGTTTTCTGTGGGACCTTATTAACTGGGTAGCAACAGTGAACTGTTTTAACAACCTTAGTGTATTAAGCAAAGAGGAAAACATCAAGCTGAGAAATCGCTGTGTTTGATTAGCAGTTCTGTGAACAAATCTGGAGAAAAAGAAGTCTTTCCAAAAAGATGAAATTCTGGGTGCAAGTCTGGACTGCTTTTATCAGCCAGCTCCTTAGGGCTGTGAAATAAGTTTATTTCAGGCTTTGCAGAGCAAATCCCTTGCATCTGGGACTTGGGAGATGTTCCAGTTCCTTCCAGTGTCACACATGTCCTCTGTGTTCTTCACTCAAATCATGAGGCCAGCTGAATATGGTCCCAAGAGTCCAGTATATGAATATTATAGTCCTTTTAAATATTAGTTTATTGCTTTGCAGAGAAAGCTGTCACTTACACACGTAATTAAACTCACTGGGCTCTTTTAGAGATCAATTCTCTGTATTAAGCAGTTCAGTATTTCCCACTGCGCAGAAGGGACCACACATTGGTGTGCAGTGTATATAAAACTTATAAAGACCAAAGCTGCTGGACATACAGCAAACCTTTGCTTCCCTCTGGCTTTCCAGGTCCCAAGGAGCTTAGTCAAGAGCTGCATAAAATCAGTCTGTTCAATTCCTGTGCTGCACTATGCAGCTTTGGAACAGACCAGCTATAAAAACAGCTTTCTCTGTACTTTGCAATGTTCTTGAGCAGGAATATAACCCTTAACTGCTCTTTCACTTCAGTAAGCTGATCACACATGTAATCTGCCCTCAGAGATACGGGGGGAGAGGGGAGGGTGAGTGTTCTGGTTTGCATCCCTCAGCTCTCTGCAATGCAAAGTTTTGGACAGACATGCCTTACTGTCCTAGCAAACCGGTCGATACAAATGGGCTTTCTCCCAGATCTTTTCCCTCTAGTTTTACTTTATAAAGTGATCAGCAGCTGACATCACAGTTTGTGGGTTAAACCCACTTAATTCTTCTATAAGCAGAGGGCCAGGCCTCCTGAACCACTAATATTTACAACCCCAGATTTTCCTCTTGAGTGGAAAGCCTGTCAATACCAAATGACACGACTCTAGAACTACAGTTCCCCTTTTCATAAATATTCTGCAGACTTCAAGTGCTGGCAGCATCACTTAGATTTGATGAGAATTCCTGAATATAGAGCAGTATAAACTGTTCCTGCCAGATTCAGCTGAGATCTTGGTGGGGGGGGAAAGGGAAATAGAAGAACTCCTGTATTCTCATTATTTGTGCAGCCTGTGTTAAGTCAAAGTAGTATCACTGAGCCACCAGCTGAAATACTCAGATGCCTAATTCTCACATACTCTCTGACAGTGTAATATAGTTGGACAGTAAATCAGGATAACTTATACAAGGTTGTGTAACTCCAAGTTTATACAACTCTACTTTTGGGCTGAAATTTATCTGTTTGTATTAGGTGATCATTCTGAATCCCACTGTCAATCTGAATGTCTAACAGTCTCCAATATATTCCTCATTACAACACTCCTCTGAGGGTATAGATTCTCTTTTTATTTCTCTTTTGAAAATGATTTGCTCAAGGACTAAACACTCCTGCCCTCATGCAGGAGGTCTGGAGCAGAGTACAGACTGGAAGAACCAGGTTTTCAAAGTCCCAAGCTGGTGACCTAACTACTAGACCATCTTTTTTTCAACTCCCCAATCTATCAAACTGATCTCCACTTTGCAATACATTTGATTTGTGCAGTGATGTTGACTGACAGCAGCTGAACATCTGGCTTGCCAGCTGGATTTTTGAGTGGGCTAGCAGTTATCTGCTTGCTCCAACAAAAACAGAACAATTCTACATGGTGCTGAGTGCATCGTGCAGTCCTCCACTCCTACAAGAAATGAGGGCACTGAGCATCTACGTGGAACATCAGTGCCTTGTGCTTCCAGCTTGTACCTTAGGCCAAACTGCAGTTTGGTCTGTGACACAAGTTTTCCAAATAAAAAAGCAAGAATGACTCAGATGACCAAGGCTTTTGGTATTTGAACCCCTCCCTCTATTTAGTGAAGTTCCCAATGACAAGCATGGCTGAAAGCAATGGAAACACTAAAATCTCCTGCTGTGGATTTTATTATTGACTTTTTTTTTACCATTTTGGAAGTCAGTTCCGTTTCTGGCTCCTTCTCTACAATAACCTGAGACTTGCTAATACTCCAGTCCTTCCGTTTGAGTTTGCTAATCCGGTTATCATCATCTTTCATGGGCAGTTCCTCAGCTCTGGAAGCTGTTGATATTCTTCTCTCCAAGAGAGGCTCCAGAATAGATCTGTGGCCCACAACAAAAGAGTGAAAAAATACGAAAAATTAGTCCATTTAAAGCACTGTCTGTTAAAAAGCTCTGATCTCTTAGTTCACAGAAGAGATTATTGTGAAAAACTGAGTTAGGGCCATGGAACTTTCAGTGAGATTTGTGCTTCTAAGTTACCCTAGCAATTTTGAGTACCATGCCTTATGTACATGGTAAAGTGTGATGTGCTTGCAGAGGGAGCTAGATCTGCATTTTATGCTGAACCCTTACACCACATCTGCTGTGTGACCTTGAGCAACTCACCTAGACTCCTTGGTTGTCACAGATGCAAACTAGATGTACAGAGAAGTAACATCAGAAAATGTTTCCACTTATGGCAGCTCCTTTTAATGCCACGTATGTAGCTGCAAACAGGTAGGTGGAACAAGTACCACATGACTATGCACCTCTGCAGACCACATCAAAGTGAATTACCTTGTAGTATCTTACACCTCTGTTTTCCAGCATTCCTGGGACACAGAAGTACTGTGCATCTGGAATACAGTGCCTCCAGCCCTCTTCAGTACCATGTAGATAACTGGGACTTCCAGAGACACGATTCAATTGGATTCAATTCCCAGAACAAACCCTACCTGTACTTCAAACTCCCTGTCTGTGTAACGGAAAAACATCATCAGTCTCCGTTTACAGTTTTAAATGCGTAGGCATTACTAGTGTGTATGGAATAAATCTTCATTTTAAGAATAACTAATTCCATGAAGGCATATCCCCACTCTTGTAAATCATGTGTAAAGGCTGATTACGAACCCATCTGAACCCGGTCTGGAGGAAGTGCTATCAGATGATGTGGAAGACGTAGAGACCACAGAAGACGCCACGGATGTGACAGAGAGCCGTCTCAGTGTGGAAGACATGATATAGGGCAACACGACAGAGCCCGACCTGCTCTGTTTCCTTTCAGTGAGGGAGGGAGGCTGCAGACAAACACACTTGTGATGAATCATGTCCCACTAACTCACTCAAGTGGGAAAGGGGAGAGGTGTGTTTCTTTAATGCAAAACAATAAACAACCAGGTATGCTTACCAAAGTTATCACACCATACTGCTTCTCCACCTTCTTCTTCAGCTCCTTGAAACAGGCTGTCAGTCTGTCATGCAGAGGCTTCAGCTGTTCTGTCAGCTTCTCACCATGGATCCTAATCCCTTCTGCCAACAACGGCATCTGAAAGGAGGAAGAAAATTAAGCTACAAAAGGACAAATCAGCCTTCCTGTTCCAGGAAGGAATTTTCTATCCGTGTTACACATCTCAGATACAACCAAAGGACTTAAATCAACACAATTAAAGTTTGCAAAGGCAAAAAAAGCAATTGTACAGTAAGGAAGCTCAGCTACTGACTCATAACTTGTCACACTGTAGTAACTTGACTGTTTGAACACCATGTGTTCAAAAAATACCAACGCTTTCCCCATCTATACCTATGGTTCCTTCCCTCCTCAGACTCCATGTTCTGCTTCGGAAAACACAGCATGTTAAATGTTGGGAGTATCACTTCTTAGCCCCCCCACAGCTGTATGACTGTGAGGCAGCCTTAACTGGGCTCTGTTGTGTGGAAATAGGTAAAAACTGGTCTGCAGGGATGGCATTTGCATTACAAAAAAAACTAGGGCAATTTTTCATTGCTAGGCAGGTCAAAATAGACAACTTCCAATGGTCAGACTGACAGAACGTTAGGTCTGATGATTTCATTAAAAGTTAACAGATATTTGTTACACTCATGAGGGAAAAATCTTCTCCATGTTGGCAAATATTCCAGGATAACATTTCAGAGCAACAGGAGGTACATGGCACAGTCTAAGCCACAATTTTAGAATATGACAGTTTCCTCAAAATAAAAACCAACTGTCCACATATTCAAATTGTTCTTCTAGTATTTATCTGCATTCTCTTCGTCCAAAACTATGATGCTGGAAAAACATCTGCATTCACACACAGTGCTTCCACTTCTTTCCCAATATGATACCTGTAGAGCAATTAGTTGCTTAAGCAGTTCAATTTTATCTTGATCTTCAGGATGTTCTTGAAGATATTTCTCTGTGAAAAAGGCCTGAAAGCAAAAGGAAAAGATAAAGACACTGCGTTGCTTTCACAGCAAACTCCTGAGTGAAAGGTCCCTGTACTTTAAAAGCAATTAATTAGCATGATTCCTCATAGCAAAGTTTGTTTTTAATATATCCCTGACACAAAGCTGAGGGACAAAGAACCATTTGTTGACAACTGTGAAAAGGGACTTTTTTTGTAAAACAAACAAACAAAAACCACCCAAATTCTACGTTTTTTCCAGTGAAACACTGATATGTAAAAAAGTTATTTCATAGCAAGGGTTTTCTTCGATTCCGATTCCATTCTTATAAAATAGTATTGATTTGAATAATCAAAGCTACGTTCCTTGTCACTCAAATGTGAGTAGCAGATCCAGTCCCTGAGTTCTGACTTCAAGAAGTCTCCTTCATTGCTAGCGTTCGGTGACCTACAGGACACGACATGCAAACAACCTCAGCTGCAGCGAGGTGAACAGGGTATCTCCTGCCTGCAATTTCCTTCAGCTCTATGATTTAAGCCCTTAAGTACAACATTTTCACATGGGGCTTGTTATGAAGCTTCAGTACAAATAAAAGACCATGCTGAGGGTTTGACTCACAGTTTGATTCAACAAAGCACCTTTAGTCTACACTTCTTGTGTGTTTACCTTTCATCAACAGAATCTGGTATCAGTTTAAAATTGAACAAACACAAGTACACTTTCCTAGACTGAAGCCTTAAAATTGTGCCAATTCACATTATGTGCTGCAGTGTATTGTATGAAATGTATCACAATTTCTACTCAGAAGAAATTTATTTTTTCTTTTTCCTAGATAAAATCCCTAATAATTTTTCATTTGGTTTTAAAACGCCTCTCTGATCTATTTCAGCCTCTGCATATTTTTCTTAGTTCTGTATTCCATTAACTGGACTCTATGTACAAGTGTTTATAGGCTGAGTGGTATGACTCTGGAAAAGGCTGATGTCAGGAGGAGGTTAGCCTGTGGAAGGACTGCCGGGTAGGTCCCACTGGATTTGTCTTGAAAGTGTTTAATTATTGTAAGAAGAAAAGCGCATGTTAAAAATGCAGACTCTGGCTTTTGGCTACAATGAAACAATTAAAACTCAAGATTTTAGCCGCCCACAAAAGCCAAATGTTCTGTACTGATCTTCAGTTGAAATAGGAAAATATGAACCAGAAATGAGTATTTCCAGATGTGGTTACAGATACTTTGTGTTTCCTAGTTTTAACTGCTTTCCCACTTTTGTAATTTTAAACTTTATGTCAACCTTAATTCATAAAATGGGAGGATTTAGGGCCAAATTCAGCCCTGGCAAAGTATGTGACTCCTCTGGAACCAGCAGAGTTAGACCTCAGATAAATCAGACCCTCTCCCATTTAACTTTTGCACGTCATTTCATGTGACTGGAACACATTTGAGAAGAATTAAATGTGTTCTAACACCATCCATTCATTATAGAAATCAGCAATGTATTTTGTGCTGGGAACACCATCATTAGATATTGGGAATAAACAGCTTAAGTTAAACATCACAATAAAAGAACAACATACGCTGTTCAACTGAAGTCAACTGAATAAACCTGGAGGAAACAGTGTTTTTTTTCCTGAAATAGATGATCTTTGCTGCAAGACTCCACAGACTATCTGCTGGAAAGAGAAATCCTCATTTGCTTTACCATTCTATATTAATACAATGGAGAAATGTCAGCTCTTTTGATTTTCTTTGTTACCTTTGCACCCATCACTGGGCTGACCAAGCATCTCAATGACCCCACAAGGTAGGACCATGTTATTATCACCACTGTAAAAATGAGCTGGATCACTCATCTCTGTGGCAATGCACAGCACTAAAACTAAACACTAAAAATATGGGGTTTTCCACCTTCCAGTCTAGTGGAAATCTCTTATCTTTGTTCTTTTCTCCTCTTCTTTGAGCTCTGAACAGGCAGATACAGCTACAGAAAGCACTCAAAGTTGTTTGAGTAACAACTGAAAACTGAGCTTGAACCTCCCCTGTTTTAATTCAGGTCTTCAACATTGCAGAGGTCACCAGACTGAGCTACAGATAAACATGAAAAAGACCTTTTCATAGTTGGTATATCCGCCCATGACCGCTGGGTCCACAATCCCATTCAGGAGCATAGAGAGAGGATGTACAGGAAGACTCCGGTCCCAGACATGCTGTTGGACAATGTTGCTAATTTTCTCATTGGTTAGCTCCATCGTTTCAATGGCATTCTCCAAGGGGCTGATCTCTTCCTGATGGAAAGAAGAATCAGAATAAACCTTCACTCACCTCCATGGATTATGAAGTTAAGTAACTCCTTGTATATGAACAGCAGACCAACAGTTTCCAGCAGAGGATTTTGGACCCCCTGCGCTAACTCTCTTGATGTTCAGAGATGAATGCAAGAATGATCTTATACCTTAACCTGAAGGAACAACAGTTTAGGACTTGGCTGCTCACTGTGGAGCATGTTACAGAACTAACCACTCTCCCAAGCATTATACAGTCAACGCAGAACTTTGCTGCCTTGGCTAGAGGCATAAAAAGATAAGCACAGCAAAGATGATACATATTCACTTTCATCTGAAGGAGAAGTTATTGGTGTGCCATATCCAACAGTGGAACAACTAGTAGTTCTAACTGTTGCAAGACTCTTTACTCCATGAAAGATTGCAGGAGATGAGACCCAGCACATATGCAGAACTCACCGTTGTAACCTGTTTGACTTCAAACCACTTGAGGATGCCTGGAAATGAATATTTTTAGGTTGTCCTTTCTATCCACATATTCTAGTTAGAAAAGGAAAAAATTCCAAGATGTAAATAAAATATTGGTCTTGCAATTTAATTCTCTTCTGCAGTACAGCATGGAACCAGGCTTCCAGCACTAGCTGGCAGGACTTACACAATGACTGTCACCTTCAACAACTGGGAAGCAACCCAGTGTTTCTGGCAATAAATACCACCTCTACTGTTTAAATGGTACCAACATTAGCAGCAGGAGGCTGTTATCCTCCATGTGGGTCACTATTAGCAGGACAGCAATTATGGCATATTTAGCCAGAGTTATATGCATCATGCCCAACCACTACACATGAGCATGACTCACAGGTAGCAAGGAAACATGCTACACTACACCACAGCTCACTATCTGCTGCAAATCTTAAAAGCTTGCCTGAAGTTGAACTGATCCTTCATGGTTAGAGATTGGCCTCCTTAAGGATGTCCACATCATTCACAATCTACCAGACACACAGCTGCACTCTATAGGAAGCTGCACAATATTCATGGTTCCTAGATCATGGATTTTGAGCACCACAACTACAGCTATGGAGCCCCTGACATTATCTCATTGGCTTTATGTAAAGATTGCAATGCAAAGTGCAGCCCTTCGCTTCTCCTACATTTTAACAGAAAAACTCCATTGCAACAGGTGGAGGAAAAAAAAAAAATAGTGATAGTGCTGTTCAAAATGCCACCAACAAAATAAATAAATGCATCAAAAGCAAAGGACTCACAGCAAACTCGTTGTCTGGATCTTTTTCTCCTTTCCTGACTGGTCGGGAGTGGGTGAACTGCTGTACCTCGTTTGCTCTGTAGTAGCTAGAAAGCAGCAGAGTAAATGGTGAGATTTCCCACCTCTCAACCTCCTGACATAAATGTTCTTCTGTTTCCTCTCAAAAACAACCAAGTTTAAACTGGACTGTGAAACAAATTCACACGAGATGCAAAGGTACTCCACCTTGTGCCTAGCCTGGTTAAGAAAAATACAGAGGAAATATTGAGAGGAAAAGGAAAAGAAATTACTTTAAGATCTGTTCAGGAACAGGTTTGTCTTTATAATTAGGTGGCAGGTTCATCACAGGCTTCACAATAAAGCACTGCACATCTGAGCAGCTACAGTTAAGGATGAAAAACTATGAATCCTTTTGGGAAAACAGAAGAAGGATAGAAATACCCTTCTTGTTTTCATCAAATGTCAGACTTCTCACCAACCCCCTGTGCTTCTGTTGTGTTTGAAGAAAAATACTTAGGAGCTTATCAACCATCACAGGCATTATATTGCTTCTTGTAGTTTGGATGCTACTCATGAACTAAAAGCCCCAAATGGTAAGGGCTGAACGAGTACTTCCAACTATTGGAATTCCCTGGTGAAAAGCTTGGGAAGCCTGAGTGCTACTGATTTCTGCTTTGGGGAGAGGAAAACAAGGTTCTGCACCAGGTTCTGTAACGGATGTGTCTGTGTCTTCTCTCCCCTCCACCACCCCACGGTTATTTGTCAGATTATTCCAGTACAGTGAAGCTGCCCCTCCCTCCCAATTCTTTGATCAGTTAAGCTAACTGAAGCAAGCAGGCTGTTTTTAATCAGTTAACATCTATTTCAACTTCAGCTTTTGCACCTGTGAACCACAATAGAAATTTAAGAAAAAAAGTTAGTGTCCCCAAGCACAACACCTTACAATGTTGTTCCTCCAGAGTTCTGTTTTAAAGACTGTATTAAAGGCTTTACAGAAGTCAAAATCTGTATGGAAAAGTAAAGTATAAAAATTCGACCCATATGAATAGATTATTCCTGTGAATCACCTGCCAATTGCACTCTGCAGCAGCAATGTTTTACTGGTGGGTAGGGTAGCCCCATACATCCTTTGTTTAACTGAGGGCAGTTCTACACAGTATTTTCAAAGCAAAGGCAAGGTCATTCTGCCTGCAATCAAGAGCCAGCTGGAGAGTAGCCAAATCTGAACCCAAAACCACATAGCCACATTAGATCAAGCTCTGAGCCCAAGCTAATATATTCTGTCTCTCAGGAGAGCTTATTAACTTGGGCTTCATGCCATGCTAAGCACGCTATATAGCTTTGAGTTCAGAACTAGGGGAAGTCTACCCTGTTCTGGTGGAAGTCTACCCTGTTTAACTGTGTAGGCATTCCCTGAGACTGAACAGCTCACTTAGTATCTCCAACAGACTATTAGGAAACAACCAAAGGAAGAACAAGGCATTTTATCATCAAAGAGCAAGGAAACCAGATTCTCAGCAAAAGTAAAAAAGCCTGAGACAAAGGAGGTTAAAAAAGCATGAAAGTAAAACAAACTACAGAACCACCAACCCCTGCCTAACACAACAGTGATTTGGGTACTCAAACTCCTCATCTTTTCAGAAGGTGTTTGTAAGAGTCCGAGAAGAACCTGTACTAAATCCAAGCTATGCAGCTGCTCCCCTTTATAACGAGGCTATGCCAAAGACCCGGAACCAAACACCCCCAAACTTTTGGAAGAGTTCAGATCTGGATCCAAATTTTGCAGTTCAGGTTCATTTTGAGCCAAAAACATTAGAACAAACACAAACAGATGCAAAGGAAGTAGCTGAAACAAAGCAGCAATAGAAGAGGCATTTTTTGATACCAAGTTTGGTCTTGAATGAATTTTAATTTCCTATGTGGATTTAGTGCTTGGCAGGCTCATTGCAAGGGAAGCATCTGGTATCACTGCTTGAGTTGTGCCTTTGTACACAGACCAAAATGGACCATCAGATTCTCTAGTCTGGCCTGTGTAACACTGGTCTGTATAACGCAGCCTAGAAGCCTATTAACTTGTTTTCACTGATGTACATCTCCAGGAGCACACCTGCTGTTGACTGGAAGTCAAAAACAAGAATCTGAAGCATCTTCACTAGGTTGCACTTGGTCATGGTCACAATTAAGAGGATCTTAAGCCGAGTGGTGTGCTGTGTCACACAGTTTGGAGATCCACCAGCATAAAGAATAAAAATAAAAAAAGAAGGGATGTTCACCCAATAACTTTTATCAACATAAATAATCACTTCACACTTTTTACAAAGTGACTTCTAGAGAGAAAAAAGAAACCAACCCAGCCACTTCATAAATACTAGTTAGCTGCAAGCAGGAAGAGAATATACTTCCACTTTCTTCATATCCCGCTTTCACTGCCTGTATTTTCCCTCTTTCACTTAGAAATACCAAACTGGATCACACATCTACTACAGCAGTCAGCACCACCTGCTTGAGAAGGCAACACAAAGACATCCTGACCTGCAACCTGTTAAGGTTTCATCCTATCAGCAACAAACTCTGACAATATCAAGCTGTCTCTCTTTTTCAATATGTTTAAGTTGACTACTGCAGTTCTGGATAATCTTATTTTCATGCCCAGTGCCTGTCTTCAAAGTCCCCCTGGAGAAGTTTCTGGCTTTTTATTGTTGTTCACCAATTCTGTTATTCTAGGAAAGAGGCAGCTCTTGAACGTGACAAAATATATTAGAACCAAAAGATACACTGTTTTGGAGAAGACTTGATCTCTTCTCCTGGAGGGGCAGTGCTGGTCATCTTCTCAGCACTAGGAAACTGGGTCAATAGCTTCAGGTTGAAGTCCTCCCTTCGTTCATACTCTTTGCCACGGTAGATAAAAATTTTATTCTGTGGGTAGCAGAAGAAAAAGAGAATTAACACTAAAAAACAGGAATGAGAAAGAGCTTTCCAAACATACACAGAGTAGTCTCACAGATCTAGTTCATATCAAGGGTTGTCTCCTAGCTTAACAGAAAGTCAGAACACATGAGAGAAGAAACACAGGCTGGAGTGACAACACAGCAACTTTCAGGAGCGAGGCCCTGCAATGGCATCCTCATATTTGTCTAGAAAAGTCACTGTTCCACATACAAGTGTTACTGAACATGTTTATGCTTTCCAGCACTCTAAGAAATCACACATTCAACACATGAAGTCTCACTGATTTTAAGTAAGAGAACATGTGTCCCAAAAAGTTCTTTAATGCAGGGAACTGCATGCTCCTTGCCAGACCACTTACGGTGTGAGTTAACCGAGGGATGTCTCTATGCACAAGGACACGAGTTTTACCTCTCTTCCATTCCTGACTCTCTTCAGCTACCATTAACAAAATGGCCAGCTATGGCAGTTTTCCACTACAGACTTAACAGTAGATTATGCCCAATTATTTTTCCAAACTGGCCACAAAGCAGTGGTGGTTTCTGGAAGAGATGGATTCATAAACATGACCTGGAGGTAAAAGCTGCCTATGCCATCCAGTTCCACAGTCCTAAGTTAACATTTTTCTTTTTTATTAAGCTTGGCTTCTATTTAAGGCCAGCAACTTCAAACAACTGAAAATATAAATGTTCCTTAATTTTAAATAATAGTTGGGAATATTTTCTAGTATGCTGCACCCTGCCCATCTGACTCACTTTGGCTAGATTCTGGTATTATAGCTAGCACAGATCCAGCAATGCTTAGCAGCAATCTCAAACAGGAAGCATCTTTGCAATTTAATTCTTCTGCGTGGGACAGACTCTCAATAATGTGCTTGAGCACTGAAATGATCCATGTCCTGAAAATTAGGTTGTTTCAGGCTGAAAAGCAATGGGATAAATTCCTTACAAGCTAAACATTTTCTAAGGGCAACCATCATATTTCTGAGGAAGTGTACAGGGCACAAATACAAAAGGTAGATTCTGTTTAAGTCCATATAAGAACATTGTGACACACTAACTTTATTAAATCTGTTAACACAAAAAATCTAGTCTCTTACTTGTCTCTTTTTAAATGCTGAAATGTTTTGAAATACTTAAGGGATTTAGATCTCTCAGTGTCATTCAAAGGAAAATGAGTTTAGCACCTGAATTTTCTTGGAAGCTCTGCAAAAGTTGTGAGTTTTAGGGTACTCACCACTCCAGAATATGAGTGCTAAAGAATTCTTACCCGGAGGAAAGAGGGGAAACCCTGCCCATAGTATCCAACAGCAAAGTACTCTGGTTGAGGTCTCATTGCCTTCATAATATTCTCATAAAAAGTAGCTCGTTTTTTCTGAAAAAAGAAAAAGTCACCAGCATTTTCAGCTTGGAGTATTGAAGGACATTGCCAGACCGCAGCTCACACTCCCAGTGACAATTCCTGATCTATTAGTTCTCCCCTACAGAATTCTTTTTACAATTCTTTTTTTGATACAGTATCTCATACTTATCCATTTACTTGGTTAAATATTTGGTTTGTAAGGGCCAGAATCAACTTAATTTCCTGCTTTGCAGAAATGAGAACAATGCCATGTTTTTTAGGATTCCAGAAGGATACTTGAAATCCCTGACTATTGCAACACAAATTAAAAATAAATATGTTCTGAAACTGAGCAGATACAAATGGTGACAAATGTCAGAGAACTGGCAGAAATAAAACTGGGCAGATGATTCTCATACAAAAGAACATAAAGACCATCTGGTTACATCTTTAACCACTAAAACCCATAATTCAGAACCAAGATGATTCTATAGTTCTGTGTTCATCCACGGTAGTTTTATCACAGAAAAACTGAGGTGATGAGATTTATGGAGCCTGAAAGTACACCATGCAAATGTTACCTTTTCTGATCAACACTAAGAATGCTAAACATCTGCACACAATATTGCCATGCTAATTACAAGGTCAAAACCACACACTTTAAAAAATAAAAATTATGAAAACATTCCTCTAATATTAAGCTTTACAAAACCACAGGGGTTATGTTGGTTTGTTTGTCTTTAACATGGATGTATTTTGGGCTTATCCTACTCAACAATATTAATTTAAGCAGTCAGCAGCCTGCTGAAAATGGAGGGAATAAATCTTACCAGGAGATTACCAAGTCCCTCATAATCAAAGACCTTGTTTTCATACATGTCAGCCAACTCTTTGCTCAGTTGAATGGCTTTTTCCCACATCTCCATGGAGGGTGAAGGAAGGCAGGTGGGGGAAGAAGAGCAACAAGCAAAATAAAAGACTCAGTTAAAAGCACTCATTACCACAGATAGGTAAACAAAAACTTGAGCTGATTTTAATTCAGGCAACACTTTAATGCACTGCCAGCTTTCCTTTAGACTTCACGCTGTACATTTTTTTGCAATAATAGTCACACAGCTCTTTCTCTTCTGATTTGTAGATCTGAAAGTGATTTACAAAGCAAGGTTTCTATTGTTCCTCCTGATAGGGAAAACTGAGGCAGAAAGAGGTGTCATGTCTAAAGAGCAAAAGAGAGAAGCCCAAGTGGTCTCCTCCTACATTAATACTTCATCCTCTGCATCAGGCTTCCTGGGGTTTGTCTCATTTAGCCCTGGTAGAACCATCTATCCAAAGCACAACTAATACAAGTTCAGTATCAGCCAGATAAGCCTGACAAAAGCTATTATCCAGAAACCGAAAGGAAAACACCCATAGTTTTCTCATCTATGCAGCACCTTGAACAGGGTTAGTTTTTCAGATGCTCTTTGACTAGGAAACAGAACAATTCAAATATTACTAACACGAATACATGGCCTGCTCGTGCCAGAACTGTAGTGTCTATTAAAAAGCCAGGCCTAAGCATCAAAGGCTTGTTATGGAATCACGTCTGCTTTCAACACAAGTTGTTTTAACAACTTCTGTCAGCTGTATTCACCCAGTGGCTGTGAACTGTATTACCAACTGTTTACCAGTGAACTGTAAGAACACTACAGAGACACTCACTTTGCCCCTGTCAAAGAAGGAGATAATTTCTTGGTAGAGTTTTTCCTTGAGTTCCTGTTGTGAGTAGACGTAGTAGCTGTCCCTCTGCAGGAGATGAGGGACACACGGCTTCTCGGACCACTAGTACAGAGGGAAAAAGGCAAAGTTGAAAGAACTGGAACATTTTCAGATTAACAAATCCTTACAGTGGATAGATTCACCTTCTGCAGTGATGCACTGACGACAAATCCATCATCAATGCAAAGAGAGAGTGACATAAACTGAGCTGGCTGGCTAGTGTAAACTAGGAATGCACATACAAACACTGCACCTCAGCAGCATGGTTAGAATAACAAGTGGCCAGCACGCACCAACTTCTTAAACCACTCCAGACAGCTGCTCAGTTAAACTCACTCCACATATAAACAGCCAGAAAGCTTCAGTTATGTGCAAATTTTTCTACAATGAAAGTTTGTTTCAAATCGGTTTGAGAATTCATCTGAACTTGTCCAATTTCTTTAGTCATATTTAAAAATCATGTTAAAATTTTAATACAAGTTTAGTTATATCTGCAGAACTGGTGTGATTTTTGGCTTAAGGTCTTATGCTGAGACACTAAGTGAATGTGTATGCTTTATTAATCTGTGGAAGAAAAAGAGGTTGATTTAAACCCAAATTAAGATGGTGTAGGCTAATGCATTTTGCACTGCTCACAGAAGTGGAAAAAACTGTACTACGACCCTAAACATGGACATTTTCTCCCAGCTGACTATAGCACCCTGTTTTACCACAAGTATGTAACAGATTTATGCTAATAATATTTTTGCTTTCATTCAATTTAGCTGCTGTGCAATTTGCAAAATTGTGATGCTTCTTAATGACCACCAGAACCTAGGTAATCCAAAGTCACATTCAAAAAATTAAAAAAATACTTTTAAAAAATGAATTGTTTATTCTGAGCTGTATGCACTTCATTTAAAACTCATACCCTAACACTGGAATCTAAAACTGGCTTTAGTGTAATACCTGGAGCAGCTCTGCATGGAGGAGGAGAGTGTATGCTGCCTCTGTGAAGTTCTCACAGTCTGTGTGCAGGTCTCGGAGTTTATATAGATACCTAAAAAAACAAAAAGCAATTGTTAATTGATGTGAAGGACTCCTGTATCAGTGTACATAATAACAAGAGAAATACAGGCTTCTGTACAGGTTTATGGAGGGAAACAGCCTACCTGATATAAATGTCCTCTCGTTTCTTCTCCTTATAAAAATTCTGCCAAGAATAGAAAAGAAGTCAAACTCCTACAATGTGAAGTGCCATGGATTTGCATCATCATGTCCAGACAAGTAACTTAAGCACCAGTTCTAGATATTTCAAAGATCTTTGCTGTCATTTTTCCTACTTAGGTGCATATAATCCCTGCAACTATCCCTTTAACGTAAGGTGGGGTTACTATCACATCTAGAAATGAGATAAGTCAGAGAGAGAAAGTGACTGGTCCCAAGTTATGCAGGCTCTTTGCAGTGAAACAGGGACTTAAGCCCTCATTTCCCAAACTATCAGCTAGCCATATTTCCTGCCTATATTTTAGGGCTTCAGATTACCATGTAGACAAGGACCAGCTGTGTGACTTGATTTTGGACTGTACATCTTTCTACATTTTGTAGCTGTCAATAGCTAGGAGCCTGATTTAGACCCATCATTAACCAGAAATGGCATAAAGAATTACTTAAAATCCTACAAAAAAAAAAAAAAATCCTTCAGAATCCACAAAAGCCAGGTCAGTAAGGAAGCACCCACATCCAAATCCAGCCTTGCCCATACCAGCACGTTGACAGTGCAGCTCATGCGGTTCTCCTTGCTTTCATCGTGCATGATTGTCCTGTAGTCCAGCAGGTTCTCTAGCAGGCTGCTGACCAGCAAAGCAAACACTTCTCCAGAAGTAGAGAGATATTTATGCTTCCGACAGTGCTCCAGGAGGCTGCAGATGTACCCAGAGAGACAGAAGGGAATACTCAGTTACAGTTCTCAGTGCTGGTAAGTAGAACTTCAGGGTAAATTACCTCAACAGCCGCTCAGCTAACAGTCCAACACGTTTCCTGCACACTCACAGTACAGAACAGCTCACCACACTCACTGACCTGAGATACCCAAGTCAGGCAGGTCAAGGCCTGCCTTGTTCATCAAAAACACAGGTTCTGCTCTTGGTGCTAAAAGAAGGCTCTGATTTTGTTTTAACTCTGAGCCTGCTGTTCCCAAGCTTTTTACTTACAACCCCCTTGCCAGTTTGGCACCTGCCTCTAGGCTTTCATCTCCAAGTTCAGGGTAGTAGTGCAAGTTGCTGCTCCAGAATAAAATAATCATTTTAAGGCAATCAGTCTCAGAATATCCACATAGCATTGAGATCACTGTCAACTGCTCTGTTTCCCTATTCACTGGAGTAATGAATTAGGGTTTCTTTGTTTTAGAAAAATAGCCATTTAAGCTGTAAAAAAGAGCCTCCATGTTCTTTATAAAACTTACAGTTTCTCCAGCAAAATCTTGTACTGTTCATCCCCTCGGCCACCCTCCACTTCCTGGTCCAGCTTGGTGATCAACTCATTTTCAAACTGAAAAGGCAAAAAAAAGCACAATGAAATAGATAGCAGCTCTGAACAGCGTGGTCTGAACATTACTAATCCTGGTGGCTGATGTTTCTGAACTGCCTCACCATCAGATGCTGGCTTCACAAGGATGCTTTCATTGTTGGAGCAGAATAAAAATGGTAAGAAGCCAAGATAAGAAGACTGGAGCAAGGAAATACAAGGCCTCCCTCTCTCATCTTACAGTCACTGGAAAGTCATGCTCTGTGGTAATGCTTTCCCTTCTCCCCCATCCATTACCAGTTCAGTTTTGCTAGGATGGAGAAGCATCTTAGCAGCCAGGTTACATTTGATAGTGGTCATTCATTCACCCTGAAGAAACTGAACTATTAGCATCAGTTAAGGGCAAGTCATGACTCTCTGCTGATCACAATCACTTGTGACTACTAATTAAAGCCTCTTCTCATGCTGCAGGAACCAAGTCCTATGTGACTGCCTAGCCATGAGGATATGCCCTGTCACATGCAAGCAGGTCAAGTACGTAAGACTCAGTTACAACCGTATCTAGCATATAAATACCACTGGAATGGAAAATCCACACCACACACACCCTGTTCCCTCCCACTGATTCCAAAAAACCCTGAGACCCTGGAGCTAACAGCATCAAAGACTGATGACCCCAAGGGAAGAGAGATCCTGTATGCACACTGAATCTGGGGTCTAAGCTGGTGTGAGGATGGTGCTTAGGGAGATGCACATCACATTTGACAACAGTCTGAAGTGCCAAGGTGGCTGCCTTTTGGATGGATGGCTCCTGCCTATCTCCAGGGAGAAGACTCTCTACAGTGTACCCACAGTGTCCCCTGCCTGCCAGTTGAGATGTTAGTGCCTGATATTCCCAGAGGAAGGCTGGAAGAATAAGTCCTTAGAAAACACAGTGAAAACTTCACCTCAGGGCAAAAGCAAAGATCCTTTTTCCTTCCTTACCTTCCAGTGCTTTCTCAGTAGCAATAAAAGGTAACCTCTGGAGAAATTAGCACAGGGCTGCAACTCAGGGATCTGGGTCCTGTTCCCTGCTCTGCCCTTTTACTTGTCTAGCCTCAAGCAAATCATGTCTGTCCTTTGTATCACTGTTCTCCTTTCCATAATGGTGGCATCAGTATTTACAAATGTGTTGTCAAGTTTGAAGTTAACGAGGGATTAGTCAGTATGTAAACAGCTATATAATCCCAACACTTGACTGTCCAGCAATTTTCTTCATGGTAACTTACATATACAGCCAAAAATTCACCTTGGAGGAATTTATATTATAAACTTAACTAGGCAGTACTTTGTAGAGTACCCTCTTAGAGTCTCCAAACTGCTTCACAATTGAGATGTGGGTATTCACACATCTGCAAATGCAGAAAGATATGAAAACAGAGGAGCTCATTAATTGTCAAAGTCATGCAAAGGTACAGTCAGAGAAAGAACTGAAGTGTTCTTACTACTACAAAAAACTTAACAATACGTTCCCAAAGTGTTTGGCATAACGCTTGCTTTGGGGGGCGGGGGGGGTTAATTTGTTTTGTTTTTGTTTAAACGTTCCCTTCTCCTACTTGCCCAATGCATACTGTGGAACATCTGCACTGAAGATACCAGGCTCTCTTACCATATGGAAGTTTCTGTTCCCACTGAAGTTAAACTCACACTGCATCATATCAAAGAAGATGGGAATGGTAGCTTTCCGTAGCTCAGGCTCTGGAACCAGGGTGACCTCCAGGATTGGGCCTACCATTGCTGGAATGAATTTTATTTTGTGGGGTCCTGCAAGAAAGTCAAAGTCAGATACATCCTAATGGAACATGGCTGTTTGAAGGCAGGATTTGGATATCCAAATATTTAAACACGTTATTCATAAAAAGTAAAATCCCTAAAACACAGACATTCTGCTTAGAATGCATATTCTATGTGGATAATGGATACTTAAGGTAGAATTCACATGGTACAGTTCCAAAATTCATGAATAGTCCAAGAAAATAATTGAAATGAATTGCATGCATGTTGCAAATCACAAAGGCTCTCTGGAAAATTCTGCTCATCCTTCATACGGTAAAACATCCTTTATAAAGAATCTAAGAAAGTATCCCAGCAGCTGACATGAGAAAAGATCAGCTTTTGCAAGCTATTCACAGAAAAAGGAAAAGAGATTTTGTGTCCTGAAACAGATGAACCTTAAGTGTGTTTCCCCACATTAAACATGAGCAGTTTTTATAAAGAAATAAGGCATTTGAAACCCAGCTTGAGAGTTGGAATAAAGATAATTCTTTAGCTGGAACTCACCCAGATTATACCACATATCCCTTATTTTGAAGCCAATTTCTTTCCTCATGTCCCCATACCTAGAAAGAAAAAGATGGAAAAGGTCTATACGTTGCAATTACCTTTGCAAGTTGATGACGAAATTTAATGGCAAAGCCACAAAACCCATTACCCTCTCCTTAAAAAAAACCTACCACACATAAACCTGAATATGCTGGGCACTTATACCAAAGGGTCTCACAGGCTGTCTTCCCCACTAAGGGTCCAAGAAGTTCCTCAGTATTACATACCTATTGTTAGATGTTCACCTCATCTTTTTTCTTCCTTACCCTGCCCAGCAACAATGCTCAATGCATAGAGGAAGAGAATGGCCACATGCCATTATGGCAGGAGACTGCAGACTCCCTGACTGCAGAGTGAAGCTGCAGTCCTGCTGCTTCATGCAATTCTACCAAAATTCTGTTGTATTTGGTGTTTTTCCCTAAAGCTTTAACTGTTGACATTAAGAGAATGGAAGAACATTTAACTACCAGGCTCGTTAAAGTCCTCATTATTGCTGAAAAAAAGATGGCAAACTAACTATGCATGCCCTAACAAAATCAAGATCTACAAAGATATTTAGGCACTTGACTCCAGCTAAATGCAGAAGTAAAAGCTGTTCAGTGTCTTTGTGAATTTTGCCAAGTTCCTAAAAATTACTACTTTTGGGTTGATGAATGTCTCTGAAGTGCTCTGGCTTTCAAAACAGAAAAAGCAAAGAGGGGACTAAAAAGTTGCAGGGCTTTTAGGATTCTTGCTTACCTACCCTACACAATGGCTGAAGAGCTGTGTAAGGTGCTGCTCTGGGAACTGTGGCAAGCCTGTTACAGACCTTACAGTGGCAAGAATATTTGGCAAGGTGCTTAACTTCTGGATCTGTCTGACCAGACTTAAGACATCCACAATGTAAAGACCTGACGTCTGTCCTAGTCATCCTTCCTCCCTTTATCATCATTCATTAATCAAGCACTTCCATGGCATGTTTCATCTCATTCTAAGATTGTAAGAAGTATGTCTGGAACAATACAAATGAAGTTTCTTAAAAGCAAAAAGACCTGGCAACTTTTTAAGTGTAAACTCACTTCTTGATAATTTTGTTACGTTTGGCTTGTGAGAAGGTCTCCAGCTGGAGGGATTCATGAGTGAGAAAGGCCACTGCCAAATGGAAATAGTTATTCCAGAGCTGTGGAAGAGAAACAAGTCTAAAATAAAAGAAGACAAAAGAAAAGCAACAACCAGCACAACTGAGCTACACAGCCCCAAATGCTGTAGTCTCCCAGGTAAGTGTTAACGAGGAAGAGTAGCACCAGTGAGCTGGCAGATGAGTCTGTGTTCTCAGCCAGGGCTGGCAAGCCAGAAGCATACAGCAACTTAAAATTTCTCACTCTTTTTAGCTTGTACTTTCCAACTAAAGGAAGTGGCAGTGGATACACCCAGACAGCATTTTGTTCCCAACTAGTCAAGCACAAATCAGCTGTAGTCAGCACGCTGCTCAACCTGGCCTTGTAAAGCCTGCAGCAGTGCTATTTGCTTGCAACTCACTGCTGCACTAACCACAGTTCTGCAGTTCAGAACTGCTTTGCACTCTGCTGCCTTTCTATAAAAGAATATGGACATTTTCCACAGCCATGCTCCATATCAACAAATCTGTTAGCAATGGGATTTGTTTGTTCTTCCTGTCTTTCAGGACTGAGGTCCACAAAAAAAATCCAGAAGCAATGGAACTGTTACCTGGAGTTCAAAATTTGCTTGATCCAGAAAGAAACGGTTGAGTACAGAGCTAAATTGGTTCACCGCCCGGAGGAAAACCCTGGAAGAGATAAAAACACCAAATAAAAGGTGGCTCTTGAAAAAAACATTGCAGTTCTGGGTTTACAACTCCTATATGTAAAGTCAGGAAACAAGAACAGATGCTCCCAAACAAGACAGGTATTCCTTTGTAACGCAATTTCACTTCTTTCCCAGTAGAGTGACATTCAGGGAAAGTTTTTCCTCTGTTTCTAAGCAAAAGAAATCTTGACTGGAGACAGATGAAAAACATTTTGGGGTCATCCAATCTCTTTGACAGTGCAGTGTCATTCTAGATAGCAGCTTCTCCGAAGTTTAGCCTACCCTCACCAGGGAAGCATTAAAGTAACTTGCCTCTTTCATCTCCTCCTCCACACTGCACCCCTCAAACAGAGTGAAGCTACACTGTCCATTTTGAAGGTGACTTGCATGACTCTGCCACGCAAGCAGAAGTTACATGCTTGTGGTTTCTTCATTCTGTCCCCAGTTCTGTTGATAACACCTGTGGGAACACTGAACTCACAGGCGTACAGGACCTGCTGTGTTGTGGATACCAGGTTCTGGCCATGCTTTGCTACTTAGCAAAACAGACAGATAGCAAGCCAAAATCATTCAAATTTTACAGACTTGGCAGGACAGACTGACTCCCACAAAGCCAAACAAAGTCCATAGCAGAGGACAGAAGTGAACCTGGGTAGTTCTAGTTTACAGGCTGGCTTGCTAAACCCTAGACCCCACTTATGTCCAACAGTAGCTTTATGTTTGCCATGTGATTCCCCCAGAACTGAAACCAAAAAGACTTCTCTGATTTATGTTGCACTCTCCAGCAGGTAAGTGACTGAATGAAAGATGGCAAGGTTTTGATTGTGTACCTTTGGGCAAGAGAAGAAAGATTTCCAGTTCTGTCAACAGAATTGTGTAGGCACTACAATTTACTGAAATTTTATTTAAATCACTCTGAAACTGTAGAAGAAAATAAGCCTATGTAACTCCAGTGATTTGCAAGCCTGCTTGTGTGAGTCACCTTCCTTTCAGAACTAGAAAGGCTCTGAAACAGCAACAAGACTTAAAAATAGCAGCAGCTATATACCTGCTCTGCATCATATTCATGACCATCCAGTCAGGTGCATAGACATTTTTTCCAATCAGATCCTTAAACATAATGAATGTTTCCATCAGGAAGTCCTGTTGGAAAAATGAAAACCACAGCCCATGAGGTTGAATATGGTAGTCTTTCATCTGCATCAAAATATAGGGAAATGCAAATGTTTGCAACTGCATTGATTAATGACTGCATTGATTAGCAATCAATACACTGTACCTCCTAAGAAGGATCTCTTATTGTGTGAGTATATTCCAATAACTAAATTATTTCTGACATCTCATCCATTCAGTTACAGAAGGAGAAATAATTCCACAGAACATGTTGATCTGTTTAATTAAATCTGTCTTTACTGTTTTGAATTAAGCTGTGTTGTAGGGAGTTCTGGTGCACGAGCTGGATTAAAAAGCAAAACCAATATTCAAGGATTTGTTTGTAAATATCTGAATGATCACAGTGTAACAGCTCTATGCAGTATCTTCTGTAAAGATGGAAATTATAATGTATTTTCACTTCCTAAATTAGTTAAGTCGCTTCTGGTCCAGTTTAAGAAGGATAGTTAAACAGAGATACTGGACATGGCATCAGACACATGGTTTAGAATATTATTGTAGGAAAGATACTTATTGCACAAACACTAAACTGCTCCAAACAAAGCTATGTCACACCTTAAGTCTTAGGTAAAGCAAGGTGGAATTGCAGAATAAAAAAAAAAAGAAAAGGAGAAAAAAAAAGAAGAGTGATGAGCAAAATGAGGTAAAGAATGTTTATCTCTATATTGTGGTCTCTGCAGATATAAATGCTACCTACAAGCATGTCAATGGATTCTATTCTCCATAAAGACAGCACATTAGCATTCAAAAGTGAGAGGGACACAAAGAAGGTCACATGAGAAACTGCCACCTTGCAAAGATCACCAGCAAAAGAAAAAAACCCACCAAAGTGTTTTGCTGAACAGCTTGCTCTGAAGAATTGGCAAGCAACATCGATGCAGGGAAAGAAATGGGCATTTGCTGCTGCCTCAGTAGAAAACCTTTAGGCATTATTAAATCAGAGCTTGATGGAAAGGTTTGGACTTGACACAGGGCACCTTGAAGATATGAATTAACTTATAGCAGTGTCAAGCCAACCAAGTAATGATGCAATGCCAGGGCTGAAAATACCTAAATAAATAAAAAACTAACAATAAAAAAACCTAAAAACAACTATTGCAGTAAAACAAAATGCAGTGTTCTGTCGGTATTAAGAACTACGACACCACCACAAACCTGGGCTTGCTTCTGTAGAGCTAAGGATTTGTAAAAATTAGATTAAAATATGGTTATTTTTGATTAGTATCTGTTTAAATGATACATGGGTAGTTTTAATGATTACATAATTTACTCTCTTGATATGCCTTCATGTAGAAGCTTTACATATACACACAGAAACACAAGAGATATTCTATTTGAGTCAGAAGATGCAGAACTATATGGTAAAACAAGACATCTTCCACTTGAAAGCTGAGCTTCAATCTGAAGTTTACATTTCAGGAAAGCTTTTAAGCACCTGTTTAACCCTACCTTGAAGTTAAGTTACAATGGTCTCCTACTACCTCAACTGCTCTTCAGGAAAAGAAAAAACAATACTGAATTGAGGCACATTCAAAATTTGTTTCCATTCTGCCTTGAACCCACCTTTTCCTGACATCCATCAGATTTCTCTTCCTCGCACCCTTCTTCCTCATACACAGTATTTCTACACAACCCTGCTGAAAACCTTTTCACTCATTTACTTGATGAACACTAGTAGAATTCCTGAACCTACTTGATTCTGGTTTTGCTTCCTTACAAAAAAATTATTTGGGTAATATAAAAAACAATTCTAAAACTGGATGATGAGTGCTCTCTATAGACAACACAGCCTTGCAGATGCAGAAGTGACAGAAATGTGTGTGTCCTGTAGGTGGCTATGTTGCTCAAGAGATTGCAAGCAATTCCAACTGCACAGCAAAAGAGATATCACCTGGCCATCCAAAATTGATTACAAACACCTTTTTGTGGTTTTTGATCTAGCTCTTACAAGAACACAACTGCAGGCTCTCCCCTAGACAGTATTTAAATAAGTAAACACTTCTAAGTTGCAAAACAAGGAGTATGGGGACAAAAAAAAGCCAGAACAGCTGCTGTGTCATGCTTCAGAGACTTGCATAAATACTGGTTTTGGTTTTGACTTGTTCTGAGCAGTTTGGTGAAAAATATGGACAGAGCTGTAACTCTAAGTGCCTCAGAAAAAAAATAACCAAAAACCAAACAAACCCACAACATACTGTTTCACCTGGTTTCATACTGAAAGTCTTTGAGGATGTGAATTCTACACAGTTTTTAACATGGAGGGATGTATTTGCATTGCTGCCCACTAAAGCAAGACTAAAGCATTTAACTAAACTCTAGAGGAGGGAAAAGAATTAGAAAGAAGTAGATAAAGAGAACAGGATCACAAAGTGACGGAGCAAGAGCAAAAGAGGAGAAAATGCTTTTCCTTTTAATCTTCATTCACTCTTCTGGTTCCTGACTTTTTATTTGCATGGACTTAAACAGTCATTAAACATGTTTTCACTCAATGCTACAAATGCAATTCTTGGGGTCTACTGAGTCAGCAACATCCACTCTGTACACAACAGCAGGGGTGGTGTGAATGTATCCCCAGTGGCTGTGGCATTAGGTGCCCGTAAGTCATTGCTGATGAATGCAGCACAGTCACTCCAAATGGAATACAGTAATGTGAAATGACCTGAAGCAGAGTGTAATTCTTTATGGACTGAACTAATCCCCCAGCCAAGCTGACTTACAATAATGTCCTGCCTGGTTTTGAAAGTATTGATGTAATGGTTGTAATGGAAATCATCCATCTGCCTCAGGATGGCTGTCATGCAGGCCACAAAAATACCCTAGAACAGGAAAAACAAAACATTTGATTATTTTCCTGTATTACGCACTGTCAGTTCCAAATGTTGCATATGCTTTCAGAGTTCTGCCTAATCAAATACCACTGATCACAATCCTGCTCATCTGTGTGACTGTTTAGTCCTCTACCCCAAATGAGTCAAGATTCCCTAAATTTCAACTGTGAAGTTTGGGTATGGCTTGCTTTCTTCCCAGGCATCATAGTTTGCAAGGAAAACATATCCTCAAAACAATGGATAATATATATATAATAT
>NW_010290588.1:5775-13035 GCF_000700745.2 Antrostomus carolinensis | reverse complement strand
CTCCAACAGTCAGAAAAGAAATTCCAAGGAAAAAAAAACCCACCAGGGCTTGAGCCAATGAGCAAACAAGTTAGTTTCTCTCCACACACAGCTGTAAATCTTTCCTTTTTATATTCACAATTAATGTTAGTCCACCACATATTTTTCTGTTGATATTTTTACAGCCTCTGTTTCATGAACCAAATAGTTATTTTCAAATTTGAACAATATTTAGTACATGCTTATGTATGTGGGTGTGTGTTGTTCCACTCTAAAGGAAGAAAACTGATTACTTTGCATTCAATTTACTTTGATTTTTCTGTCTAGTCTGTTGGTGCCTACAGAAGAAAACAGTAATAAATCATTTATAAAATCAGCCCAATCCCTTCTACAGGGAAATACAGTGAGGCAGACTGTCTCATAAATTGTTTAGAATAATGCAGTTCTCCAGTGATTTAGCTTGATTTGTTTGGTTAAAAAAAAAACCAAACCAACAAAAACAAAACAAAACAAAAAACCCACAAAACACACAGATGGTGATTATTGTCTTTTAGGAAGGGGGTAGCAAGTGTGCACACTTAAGGCAAAAACAATTAGTCAAAATACCTTTTAATGATGTTGCAGACAATACAGAAAACACCACATTAGCAAACAGGTTGTGGGCCAGAGAAATTAGAATAAATGATGTATTTTGAAATAAAAGTAATAGCAATTAATTTTCTGTATTTATTGCAGAGGATTTGTGCTGGTCGTATGGCCTGCACTTTCACATAATAAGGGGGGAAAAAAAAAGGCAAAAAATCCACACCAATCCTACCCAGCATCCCAAATCTTTTGTCTGTCTTACTGTGCAGATTAGTGACAGTGACAAAATGGTATTGTGTGCTGGCAGCTTGATTTCTGGCATTGACTGGGCTGTATGAAAGATCATATCCCCAAACACTTCTGTCATATTCTCTTCCAGATTGTGGTATATTAAACTGAGGAAATAAGCCTGTTTTGCTAGGGATCATAGATTCATCAAAATTAAAGATGGAAAGACCTGTAGTGTAAATCACTTACATTATCCCTCATCCAATGCAAGATTACTCCCTGAGGTACATTTTCCAGTACTTTTTTACAGTCCACTTTGAAATGACTCATGCAACAGTTTCCACCATTTCTCTCTAGAGATCCATCTACAGTCTAATAGATCTCACTTACCTTTGGTTTCAGCCTATATTTTCCATTACTCATTTAGAGATTTGTTTTGTTTTGTTTTGTTTTCCCCTAGCCATCTGGTATGGTAGTTTGAGATGTCTCTCTGAACCCAACCACCAACCCTTTGGAGGCAAGCTAAGGGCTACCAGGAAGGTAGGTGGTAGCCACAGGTTGAAAAGGACCTAGGTTTTTTAGGGATTTCTTTAGATATCAATAGATATTACTTATCTATTGATTCATCAGTTTAGTACAGGAATGTATTCAAATCTGACTCTTGTTCTGATGGTCTCTAAAGATCTGAAGCCTCAATAGAAACATAATGCATTTTCTAGTTCATATAAAAAGAAAAATATTTAATCATATTATTATCTCCTGTAGCTTCTGAGTCTGAACACAACTGAAACTGTACTGGTTGAGGGAGATGACTGCAATAATGGAGCAGAACAATACAGATGTCACAATTTTTCTTCATCTCCTAACCCCTTCTTTACATCCTGCAGATCAAGAAATACACTGATGCCTGTGTAGACTTATATACACTATAGGTCATACATAGCCACTTAAAGTTAAGGCAAACTGTATCCTTGCACTTACCTCTTTGGTTCAGTTGCAGAATCCAATCCTCTCAAGGATCTGGACTCATATCTTTTAACACTTTTCAGGTAGGACTTTCTGAAACATTAGAAAGAGGATATAGCACAGGGTTATAGACAACCTACAATGACACAGATAACATGCAGTGTTTCAGTTTGGATCCAGTCCATAGAAACCTGTCCTGGTTTTTAGCTGAAACAGAGCTGGGTTTCTTCTTCAGTAGTTAGAATAGTGCTGCATTTTGCTATCAGCCTGGGACTTGTTACGAGAGAGACACTGAGAACATACCAGTGTTTGCATTTTTGTCGCTGGAAGTGAAGGACTTTATGTTCTGTCAGTCTACAAGCAGAAGATTTAAGGGGGTGAGGAATGTTTAAATTAATAAACTAAACTGGCATTTAGATACGTCAATTTGATCTTCCATATCGTATCATGTCATGTCCATTTTATTATTGAGGGTCTCTTCCTCCTTTAGCTCTCTCTGGCTTTCGCTCGGGTTTCCGGGATTGTGGTTTCGGTTCGGGATTGTTTTTCCTCCTCCTCCATTGTTATCTGGGAACGGGCCGGACTTGGTCGGAGGGTGGTGAGCAATGCCACTGAGTATCACTCATTTTCATATTTTGTTACTGTTATTATTATCACTACTATTTTAATATTAGTATTATTTAAGTTTTATTTTATATCTATTTTTAAACTGTTCTTATCTCAACCTACAAGCCTCCTTATCCTTGCCCCCCAATCCTCTCCCCTATCCCCTGGGGGTGGGGGGGAAGTGGGTGAACAGCTGTGTTGGCTGCTAGCCAAGGACTAGCCCAGTGAAACTATCACAAAACCCCATCTACCTGTGTAGCAAACCCTTGTAAGCACACGGGTCCTTCATTAAAACTCTCTCTTAAATTATGGCATATTGTATTATGTTTGGTAGGCAGAGTTAATAACAACCATTCTTCACTTACAGACCTACAACATGAAAAAAAAAAAATAGATAGGCAAAATAAACTTAAATGGAAAAACTTACTTTAGCTTTGATGTAGTTTTGGCATACAAGGATAAATTGATTTTTCCAAAGTAGGGAGTCTGTAGTTCTGTCAGCAATTAAATCAGCTCTTCCAGGTTCAAGGCCTGTCTCTAAACTGTGTATCCTCATCTCAGCAAAACTTCTTTTTCCTTTTGCTTATTTGTCTTATTAACTTCTTTTTCCTTTAGCTTGTTTGCTGCTTCAATTTCTACTTACTTTTGAAAATGAGTGGCATTCTAAATGTATAGTGGACATATATTAGAGGACAAAGTTCTCTCATAAAGGCATAATCTCGTATAAAATTTTCTCAAGAAATACATGTACAGAAGGAGCATTTTCTTGCCTAAATTTTCAAAAACATCTCTGCTTTAGAGAGCACTAAAAGTGAAATACCTGGAGGAGAGATACATGCATTGTGAAAATTCAGCAGCCTCCTCCTTGCATGATAATTAAACAATAATCCAAAATATTTCACAAAATGTTTTGAGAGACTTGGGAGTTCATAGCTCATAAAAGAGAAAATGATCAGCAACAAACCATTCCAGCTGGGACATGTGTTAGAATTGCCCCATAGGAAGTGTTACATACAGGTTGCTGGGAAGCAGAGCGAGTCAGTGGGAAATTCATGTCCATCTTACAGCCCCTGCAGTGACAAATCCACAGTGAAATATATACAATGAATGGCTCTGTGTTGATTTATTTTTGCTGAAAGAATTGCTGTAAAATTTGAAATAAACAAATCCTTTATAAAATATTGTCCAGAATTTATTTCACCAAGCTCAGATACAAAATAGAGGCTTGAATCTTTTGGGCCAAATGAAGCAACACTCTTAAAATAAGTACATAGGTTTCTATCCACTTAGTGGAGAAAAATAAATGCCTCTGAAGTCCTCCAGTGGGAAATCCTCTGTGCCCAGGACAAAATGAATTCTGCCACTGGGATTTTCTGTTGCATTGTTGTGCCATTTTGGTGGGCTGGTGTGTTGGAGACTTGGAATGTTTCACATACCTAGGAAGACAGGAGTGCAAGAATTGTTCCACCAGTCTTCACCTTCCCAAATGAGGATTTACTGGACAGTGTTTGCAGTTGTAGTTTGGATGCGGTTCCCAAAGAATAGGAAAATTATGCTTAAAGTCACTGTAAGCATTTCATATTTACTAATTTCAGATGGCAAATTTGGGTTTCTCTTAAGCCAGATTTAAAAGGTGAAAGCATATTATCTGCCTAACAACACCATGAGCCACTGCACATCTTCATATAACTTGAAAATATTATTTAATGCTCAGAGGATTTTTCCATTGTCTTATTAACTGCTCTTTGCTGAGCTTTACTTCTTTACAACCATTTTCTGTCAGGTAGCTGCACTACAAAAATACATTGCCTTACTTATTTTTCACTCTTAGACACATACCTATAGATGCATATGCATAGTTTAAATACTTTTAACACACTTGCCTATCTAAGCTTCACTGAAGCCTACAGAAAACCTGAAGTGGAGGAAAAATTGCTATGTCATTGAAGTTAATAGTTGCTTTGACAATATCTATACTGAAAACCTTCATAATTTATTTATAGTGATCAAGCACATTCTGAGACTTTTTTTGGCCATGTCACCTAATATTGAGATGAAATTTATATGGATAAATACTTAGAGGTTGTTTCTCATGAGTATTATGGATACGACAGACATTTTTGCCACTCATCCTTTTAGACTGAAACAAAAATTATACTCTGAGAGACCTCTGCATATCCTTAAGCCACACCAAAGGGCAAACAACAAAATCTCTAAGTTTCATGTTATATAACAACTCTCTCATCATGTGCAATTGAGCCTCACATTGCCAAATATTTTAAACTGAGAAAAAATAATACAAAATCAGAATAATATCTAAGGAACACAATGGTCCTATATAGGGTACAGATCAGATGCAAAGAAAAATGTTCTGTATAGATTCAACCAAATTGCGTCACTTGACATCAAGATCAGAGAAAGATCCCTCACCTTATTTTATTTAATGGTATAGCTTTAGTTTTTTGCTCATTAAAAAACCAAACCAAACCAAACAAAACAAAACCAAAAAACCAATAAAAAACACATAAAGAAAAAAAAATCCCAGGTGACAACTCCAGCTGTTTCCAAAAAGTGAATCCATTCCTAAATAAAATTAAGGAATCATTACAAAAAGTTATGGATAAACTTAAAATTTATGTCACTTAAACTTAGCTACCTAAGGCATATCTGCTAGTTCTGAGTTAGTCATTTAGTCTTTCTGTTCAGCAGAAAACTTGCAGAGAGTGACTCATCTTAGACATCTATCTTTAGGCATAGTGAATCACTTTTTGGAAGTACCAGTCTTTCTATAGGTACTCAGGAGGCAGTTTAAACTTCTGAATTCCTAGACTGAGGTCCTGAATTTAGGTGACTAAAGTCAAGTGATCTTAAACAATTCATCTTAAAAGATCCCCTTACTGTAACTCCTATAGCAAATTCATAGTTGCTGAGAGAGCAATTCAGCTGTCTAACTATAGGTGGTTACATCTATATTACATTTTATATACCCTATGATGTCCTGAACATCAGCTTGGGGCTGTCAGATGTGACATGGGACTAACAGGGACTCCTGCCCTTGAAATTTTCCTGGAGACCAAGTGACATATGTAACTAGAGTAATTCCATCAAACACCACTGTCTGAAAGAATTCTGCTCATTCCTTTTCACTCAAATGATTTTAATTTTGTTTTTTCACCTGTTATAAGTACTAAAAAATGTCCTGTGACAAAATGTCCTCCTAAAGTTTAGCACCAGAGTAATTTCCTATAAGTACTTCCCTCAGATCAGAAAGGAACTGCCAACATGTCAGATGTGATTAGCTGGAACAAAGACTTTTTAGGCCACACAACATACATCCTTCCATCTCCTACTCTTATTTCCATATCTGGAGTATAGCTTCTTCAGTTTGTCTCTAACTATGCAATAGGGGGGTTAACTGAAGACCCTTAGTGTTCAGTCTCTTATCTTGAAGACAGGCTGACTTCATTCCCTGGAAACTGAATCGCACACGACCTCTTCATGAAGGACCACATGGACATTTTATGCTAAGAGCAAAATGTATAAGGAAGTAAAGGGAACACATTGAACAAGCATATAGATAAAACCCAGTAGCATTTGGCATATATCCTAAGTGGTATAAATGCTGCTTCTTTTCAATGCATTATTTCTTTCACTTGGATGTGTTATACTTGATGTGAGCCTCAGCAATCCTTTTTTATCTCATGATCTCTGACATAACCTCAGATGTCACTGCTGCACCCAAGCCATCATGCCTTACATATGGAATAAATAATTGGGTAAGGAATTTACATCACTGTGTAATATTTAAAGGGAATGGAAATATATTCAATGCCTTTCATTCACCTATTAGTGAAATGGTGACACTGATGTCACAAGCTTATCCAATTTCTATTGCTGTAGAGGGAATGTCACATACATTGGGGGCACAGGCTATTCCTTTTGCAGTCCTCTGTTGCCTCGCATATAATTATCATGGCTCATCTTTATTAAACACCAGCCTTATCTTTGTTTTGCTCTCTTTGTTGATAGATATAACCTCAATACTGTTGCCATGGCTACAGTAACAGTAGCTGAGAAGATTTTGTTTGTTGTAAACAAACTGAGCTATACAGGCGCAGATCCTAGTGGAGCATTTCCAGTCCCTTGCTTTATATTATGCTGATTAACACTGCCATCTCCCTCCTGCAACCTATTCCTTATTTTAATTAACATTAATTTAAGCTGTGTCAAGGAGTGTTTCCTCTTTTGTGCAATTGCACCCCCTTTCTGACAGTTTTTTTCCCCTATAGCAACAACCATAGGTTAGGACTGCAACCCTGCTGAGAGCATCCTCACAGCAAAGCCCTGCTGGTACCAACAATTAATCTAGATGTACACACTAGTATAATAGCAAAAGATTGCTTTAATTTACTTCCTACATTCTCACCTCCAGGGCCAATGAACTTGTTCTGATGCAGGAGCCACGGTGATCTGAAAAAGTGTTACTATTTCTGAAGCTTATTTAGCTTCAAGGCAATTTTTCAAAATAAAGGGTCAAATTCAGCCTCTCACATGCAGAGGCGCAACTCCTTTGTAAGCAATTATATTGCAAATTTTTACATCACTGTTGACTTAACCCATGATGTCCCACATGGAAGGAAATTACCAGAACAGGTTCATGAATAATCTGAACTTCCAACAGCAACTCATTCATCTCAAATTTTTAGGGTAGACCTTTCCTCTAGCAGACATTTTCTCAAATACTTAGACTTGACTCCTGAGTTTTATATTAATTTTATTCACAGTGTATTCCAATGCTAACAATATCCAGTCTATACTATATAATTTTACTATTATTATTTTCATCTTCAAAAGTTTAGGATCTATCCCTGAGGGAAATCTGACTACCTGTCTCCA
>NW_010290588.1:0-5744 GCF_000700745.2 Antrostomus carolinensis | reverse complement strand
ACTATGTGTATATATATATTACAGTTGTATTTTTAATAGTGCTATTAAACACCTAGATTCCTTCATTTCACTGAGTTTAAACTAAGTGAAAACCAGAGTGGACTGGGGACTATGATAACATATAAACAGTGAGAATGTTCCTGCCTAAAAACAGTTGAGTTGGAACAGAGACAGAGCAGGTCAAGTGAGATGTGTCTATATTGCAGCAGTATGGCATCTCAAAAATGGTTAGATACTGCTCTGATGGGACACTGCACTATAGTATTATCCATTAGACCAGTGTTATACCTCACTCTGCATGGCCTTGCATGGTCCTGCTCTGATTATATGATTCTGTAAGTCTCTGCTAAGGTCTCCCCTACTCCTCCTTCAACTTACATCAACTGAAAAGCTGCTCTCTGGAAGTCTTTGCTCAGCAATGCATAGATGAACCTCATGATGTTTCCCTTCTCTCCTTTTTTCTCACGGGATGTGCATCCACCGCCCTCCAGAACAGAGCAAGTCTCCCATTTGTGGAATATATCTGCAGACCCTGGATGAGGAATGAGGTTGTGCTGAAAACAGGTTACTATTTTGTAGAGTACTGGACAAAAAGAGAGCACTTCCAGTATTGCTTTATGGTACCTCCACAGAAAAGACAACTTCTGAGAACACTGAAGTTAAGAGTTCCTTCCACTGCACTGATTCCCTTAGTCCAAGAAATCAAATAGAATCAGAAAATTAATAACAACATTATATAAATTAAAGGTTATCTAATAATAATAGTAATCTAATCTCTTCCTTTAATACTTTTTGTTTTCATATAACAAAATAGGCAGAGATATATCCTATTTGCAGCCTCTTGGAAAAACTTTGTACCCTGAAGGAATATCAGCTTATGAGGCTGAGGCAAGGAAGAAATTACAGCACTTGTGAATTTCCTGAATTGCACAGTTTTACATTCCAACTCTTTGTACTACTTTACTATAATTTTACAGACAAATGACAAACAGGGTGATACACTGGCACTAGCAAACTTGATTAAGGGGAAGAAAAAATTACACTCCCTGTGAACTTTTAGAATGGTTCACACTCATTTTCAGCTTAGAAAGCTGTTATCTATTCATATAGCAGCTTTTTAAAGTGCAAATGGAAGCAAACCAGCATGCAGAGATGTGTAGTAGTTTGCAAAGGTCTACACAGTATCTAGAAATCAACCTGAAATATTGGACAAACCAAATGCTCTATGGAACCAAACCTACCTCTCCTGTTTTAATGATGTTTTGCTAGACTGACAGTGCAATTAAAGGGTGCAATTTGTCAACCCACCTGAGAGTATTTTCAAAGTAAAGCCCTCCTTGCAACTTATAATTCATCTAGCAATGTAACTCAGTGTGACAGGTTTCACCAGCACATCAAATCAAAAGACTGCTATGAAGTTTTTTTTTCTCTTCCCCACTGGACTAAAAAACTGACTTTATCTTCAAATGACTTAACACAGCAATGAAATTCAAGCTAGTTAGTCTAACTTCAGTTCCTGGAAAAAATATGGAGAAAAATTGTACTGGGTATTATTGAAAGACATTTAAAGAATAAGGCAATCATCAGGCACAGTCAACAAGGATTCACAAAGGGAAAGTCCTGTCTAGCTGATGTAATACCCTTCTATGATAAGGTCATCTGCCTAGTGGATGAAGGGAAGGTGGTGGATGTAGCTTTTCTGGATTTTAGTAAGGCTTTGGATACTTTGCCTCACAGCTTCTTTCTGGACAAGTTGTCCAGTTGTGGGGTGAGCAAGTTCACAGTACACTGAGTGAAGAACTGGTTGAAGGGCAGAGGGTTGTAGTGAATGGGGCTACATCTAGCTGGTGACCAGTCACCAGTGGTATTCCTCAGGGTTCAGTTCTAGGCCCAGTTTAATATATTTATCAACAATCTGGATGCAAGAGTTGAATGTACTAATAGCAAGTTTACTAGTGATACCAAACTAGGAGGTGCTTTTGAGTGTCTTGAAGGACAAGAGACTTTGCAGTGGAATTTATCCAGATTGGAGCATTAAGCAGTGATTAACGGGATGAAATTTAACAAGTCCAAATACTGAATTCTGCACCTAAGATGGAATAATGCTGGGCACAAGTGAAAATTGGGAGAGAAAAGACTGGAAAACAGCCCTGCAGAAAGGGATCTGGGGGTGCTGATCAGCATCAGGCTCCATATGAGTCAGCAGTGTGACCTGGCAGCCAAGAGGGCAAACTACATGTTGGGGTACATACAACACAGCATGACCAGGTGGCAAAAAATGGTGATTATCCCATTATGTTCATTGTTGATACAGCCTCACCATGAATGCTGTGTGCAGTTCTGGGCCCCACAATTTAAGAAGGATGTGAAGGTCCTTGAATGTGTCCAGAGGAGGGGAACAAAACTAGTGAAAGGGCTGGAAGGAATGTCCTATGAGGAACAGCTAAGGACTTTGGGCTTGTTTAGTTTGGAGAAAAGGAGGCTGAGGAATGACCTCATGGCTCTCTACAGCTTTCTGAGGAGGGGAAGTGGAGAGGGAGGTGCTGATGTAATCTCCCTGGGATCCAGCGGCAGGATGCATGGGAATGGTTCAAAGCTGTGGCAGGGGAGGTTCAGACTGAATATTAGGAAACATTTATTTGCTGAGAGGGTGGTCAAACACTGCAACAGGCTTCCTAGGGACAATATCAATGCCCAAAACCTGTCAGTGTTTAAAAGGCACTTGGACAATGCCCTTAATAACTTGCTTTAACATTTGGTCAGCTCTGAATTTGTCAGGCAGTTGGACTAGATGATTGTTTTAGGTTCCTTCCAACTAAAATTTTTCTTTTCTTCTCTTTTCTTCTCTTTTCTTCTCTTTTCTTCTCTTTTCTTCTCTTTTCTTTTCTTTTCTCTTCTCTTCTCTTCTCTTCTCTTCTCTTCTCTTCTCTTCTCTTCTCTTCTCTTCTCTTCTCTTCTCTTCTCTTCTCTTCTCTTCTCTTCTCTTCTCTTCTCTTCTCTTCTCTTCTCTTCTCTTCTCTTCTCTTCTCTTCTCTTCTCTTCTCTTCTCTTCTCTTCTCTTCTCTTTATACAGGTACCTACGCTATAGACTTACACATTACTGAGGCTTTTATTCATCTGTGTGACGCTTTCTATGAGAAAGGTGCTTTGAAAATCTGACACTTTCTTGGACACTGATGTTAAACAGGGATGAGACAAAAGACTGAGAAATCAGACTGTATTAGTCATATCACTTGTAAAATTATTATTACTTTTTACAGTGTTACTCTGGTTCTAACCTGGGGCAGAGGCTATTCAATACTAAATGAGAGTTAAGGAAATTATTATTTTTTATGCCAGAATTATACTTAGAAAGGACTATGAAAAAGGGAGGAAAATGTCCTTGTGACCTTGCAGCCAGGCTTAATTAGAAAGATCAGTTGTACTGATCTATCATACAAGCGTATGCAGTCCTTTCCAGTTCTGTTTCTATTGAAATAAATGAGAGTTCGTTATTTACTTCAATGACAGACAAAAAAAGTCTGAGTAGAATATTTTAATTCAAATTGTTTACTGATTAAATTGAACACATGATACTCCTCTATTCTGTTCTTAGGAACATGTGTCATTGAACAGCGAGAGGACAACTTTAAGTGTACTTTGGTTTAGGCGGAGGAGTTATGAGAACAAAGGACAACATAAGAAACTTTACACACTATTGCAGTGTCTTTTTTTTTTTTTTTTTAAGCAAGCTTATCATAAACAGCAAACTTGCCATTCGCATTCATACTCCAGTAAGCTTATTTTATATTAAAGCATTCCTTAATGTTACAGTAATCTAATTGGTTTGTATGGTTAAAGGAAGATAAAATTCTCATATTCATTATGAGCTGCTACCATAAATCTCCTTACTAAAATAAAAAATAAGCATTTATTCAATTCAAGAAGCATATGAACATTGTATTTGCTTTCTCTGATAATATCAGAATAGTGCTTGCAGCACTTCATGTTGCCTTGAGAGTATATATGGAGAAAAAACTCAAATGCAAAACACTATGAGCCTAATTTTCTCCGTACTTGCTAGAGTATGCTTACATTCTTTTAGCTGATGAATTAATTCAACCACATTTATTATATAGCGTTGTACAGTGAGGAAAGAATTACTACTTGGGCTTGAGTTACTGTGAGAAGAGTACTCACACTGGCTGGACTTTCGGGTGCAACTCAGTCCTTAAAACACAAGGCATATATTCTGAGGCTTCCTTTATATTTAATGGGGGCTGAGGAGCACTTGAGTTGGGATCCTGTCAGTCAGGACCTGGACAGGTCTCCATTGAGCATATAAGTAACATTGGGATCATATTCTGTTTACTATTTTGCTGTGAATCTATCAATCAGATACGATTTAAAGTCAGACATTTTGCATTGTCATTTTGTTTGCAGTTACAAGTGCTACCTACTATTGCTAAAAGACTGTTTTATCTTTCTTTTAAAATGCTTTACTGCAGTGTTTGACATTAAGACTTCCTGAAGCACAGAAATACACTGGATTAGTTAAGTGTTCTGTTACTCTTCCACCTTATTCAGTCCTAATTTCATATGTCGGCAATATATTCTGTTACATAACTTCAGGGCAAGAGCTTTAAAAGAGTAGAGTTAAATAGTTCCTTATTGACATGCAATCTTAAATTAACCTTGCATTCTTCTTCAGAATATTCAGTAGATATTACAGTATGAACTTTCCTTAATTACTTGGAAAAAATCCTTATTCTTCACTATTGGACAGTCTTTTTTACCATGGGTGTGCAGGTAGACTTAAGTAGTGCTGTGGGAATAAATCAACCTGGAATCACAACTGTTCCAGATGAAGGTGACTATTCCCAACATGGTAGAATCATATTTTATATAAACTCTTTCTATTCCTTTTTTGTTTTCATGCAACTGAGATTCATATTTGCTTTTCATGTGGCTGCCAAATAATGAACAGATATCTTAGTCAAACATTCCACAAGTTTCCAAATGTTTTAGATCCTCAGAGAATCCTGCAGCTTGAGAAACATATGAGAAGTTTAGAGTACTTCTGTCTGCAAGGATAACCTTACATGTATCCCAGTTGAATTCCATCTGTCATTAGACAGCCATACCTCCACAATATGTTGAAATCCACTGAAAAGTTCCACCGTTCTCTGCACTTCTTATTAACATTGCAATATGTGAGAAAACTGTGATACCAATATTAGACATTTGCTAAATCACAAATATTTTCAAACACAAATACTGACTTAGTAGACTTTTATATAGGTATGGAAAAAGACTATGTGACTCTTACATATAATACTGAGTGTATGTTTTCTTGTAGTTTTTTAATGTTGTCTTTAAAATATTAATTTTGGTTTATTTGGGTTTTTTTAAGATTTTTTTGAGGCAAGATTCTATTTAGAATAGAACTTGAATTTTTTTATGGAAAAAGTTTATTTTTCTCCCCATATAGTACACTGTCTACAAAATTGTTTTTTTTTCTTTTTATGAAAAGAAGTATTTTTGGTCATTGAAAAAAATTAAAATAATAATAAATATAGGTTTTTCAAGCTTGAATGTTTCATTTTTATATCTGGAACTATGTAGTTTGTGTTTCAGATCATTTCCGTAAAACATTAGACTGAATTTCAGTCATAATGAATTGGGTAACGAATGGCTTGAGACAAGCTCCGAAGAGAAGGACACGGGAGTGGTGGGGAACAAGAAGCTGAACACGAGCAGACAAT
>NW_010290587.1:84362-94515 GCF_000700745.2 Antrostomus carolinensis | reverse complement strand
TGATGCAGAGTATAATTGCTCACCACCCACCAGTAGTGATTGTGGAGGAGCAAAAATGAACCCCGAACCCGAAACTGCAATCCTGGAAGAGCAAGCCCAAACGATACCTGAAAGAATCCCCCAGTTTTACAGTCAACCCCGGATAATATACTGAACATGATGTGACATGATATGGAATATCTTATTGGCATATTCAAATGCAAATTCTGAATTTTGCTAATTACTACACTTTCCCCCTCCCAGTCCTTTGCACTTGCAAACTACCCAAACACCATGTCCTTGTACCTTATCGACATTCTTCTCATAACAAATCCCACGCTGAAACCAAAACACAGTGCTTTCTAGCTGCTAAGAAGAAAATTAACTCTATCCTAGCAAAACCAGGACAATGTGTCACCTTTGACTGGCAATGAAAGAGGCTGCATCTCTTGCAGGTTATGTTAGGCATGCTCAAACCTCCTTGCATGTGCAGCTACTTTTCAAGATCTTACTGGGTTAATATGTGAGCTCTGCCAAGACAGACACAGTTTTTTGCACAATGAACTCTGCAAAAAAACCCAGTGTAGACACTTAAGTGTTGTTAAGTTTTTGTGCTACAGCTTCTCAAAAGGGGGATGTCTCAAAGGTACACCATGGGAGATTATGAGGATCACCTCTAGTAATGGGACCTAGTTTGGATTTAATTCACCAGTTTATGATGTGATGGCTTGTCTTTTTAACTTGGAGGTTGATCATAACTAATAAAAATGGGGCATATGAAAACAGACTTTAAAGGTGAATTGGGCTAGAAAAGTGCAGATGTGGTGTTGCCAGGAGGTCTGCAGGTGACAGTCAACACTGTAATGGTAAAGGCTGAGTGATCACAAAAATGAGGAGGAGAGGAAAGGAGATTGAGATTATTCCTATTACCACCCACTCATGCATAAAAAAACCCTATCCTTGGTGTTGTGAAAAGCTGACTTCTTCCTGTGAGACTCTGTCAAACTGCAGGATGATGATTCAGGCAGCAAATAATCCGTAGACATATTTACAAACCGAGGACAAAACAAGTTAGACAACTGGAGAAAACTTAGTGCTCAAACAAGGGATCCAGCAGCGGCTTTGGCTGCAAACAACAAAGCTGAAAGATGGCATTATGCCTGTATATTTAATTTACTTATAATTTCTCTTACTGTTCTGCATTGCAAACAGAGTAGCTGCACAGTGGTAGGAAAGAACATGCCAGGTGGTTATGGGCTCAGAATTACCATTGTGTATACATTATCTACTTACAAATGCACTGTTAATTAAGGTTTAGATGCGGCAACTGAAATATAGTGGTCTGCAAGTGTACAAGTTCTTCCGAGTAATGAGAATTTCTTGTAGAAAGTCAAAGTGCTACAGTGTTGTGTTCAATATGGAAATCTGGGTTTCCATTCAATGAACGCATGCAGAGTGCGCCACCATTAATTGAGAAGATGTAATTAAAGTACCCACGAGCTGCCAGCATGTGGGGACACCTAATGGACATTATGGAATGCAGTGTGTTATGTTAGACTACTATTCTCAGCGGTTTCTTTCCCAAAAAAAGCTGGAGCTGAAAGCTGATGCTAGTGAGCCAAACGCCGAGTGACATAATCCCAGTCATTAAGTCATAGGAACAAGCTCGACTGATCAATCAGCAAAACCCACGTGGTTGTTTAGGAGCCTTGACTGATGTGACAGAAAAGAAAAGTAGCTGCTAAGCAAGTTTCTGAGCCCAAAGACCACACATATAAAGTTCAGCAGAAAACCCCACACCTTCCTGATATGAACCAGGGAAGATCTACACAGAGAGGCTGAAGGGCTGCCAATTCCATTTGCCTGCCCACAAGGACTAGATCCTGCCCTCCTGCCCCATGGATGTTCATCAGAAGGTACAAACCTTTAGGCAAGAGCTAGGAGGACATGCCTGCAGGCTGTGACCACTTCACCTACACCAGCTATAGCTGCCTGCACAGGTCAGAGCCCTGAGAAATTTTGACAGAGAGGCCAAACTGGAGCAATTGTTCTATTACGACCAAGAATGGGACTTTCGTTGCTTATAAAGAACTATTTCAGCCCCTTACAAATATTAGCAGAGCTATATTGCTGGTGAAACAGTCAAGGGCAGCAGAAGAACGGTCTGACACTGCAGCCACCACTGAGCTCTGGTTGCTGAATGATTAATGAAGTGATGGATTGATCCTGCAAAGAGAAGGGAATAGCTTGCAGTCCTTAATAGTGAGAAACTTAAAACTGATAAAAGGAGGGGAGTGGGGGTTTTTTTTAAGTGAATCATAACACAACCTGGTTTTCACAGTGTATTTGTGAACTACATCATGGAAGACAGAAATAATAAATGACATGAATAACAGAAAGTTTTGCATTTGATTAATAGGATATTATCTTAGGGCTCACTTATAACAGATATTTGTTCATTTGAGCAATAATATCAGCCTGAACTCATTTTTATGAGATTAAATCCTTAAGAAGTTTTGTACCAGCTGAAGCAAACTAACCTATGGCTTTAGATATAAGTTTTAAGATTATGGGAGCTCCTTTGAAGTATATTGAGTATTCATGTAAGGGGCCCATGATGCTTAAACTCACAAAAACAAGTAAGCAAATCTTGTTTTGTTCTTTAATCAGAATCTTGTTTCGATAAGTTTTAAGATTATGGGAGCTCCTTTGAACTATATTGAGTATTCATGTAAGGGGCCCATGGTGCTTAAACTCACAAAAACAGGTAAGCAAATCTTGTTTTGTTCTTTAATAAGAATCTTCTTTCACTCTGAGGAAACCCATCGTGTTGGGGATATATATTGATAAGATAATGGTGTCCAGGTAAAACCACAGAGAATCTTTATATTATGCCCTTAGGCTAACGGACACAGAACTGCATTTGTATGCATAAGGGCTGCAGCCAACCCTGCCACTTGTGAAAGGGTTGCAAAGCTGTTCTATGTAGATTAAAAATAAAAGTAGGTAGTCTTCTTAGTGCTAAATACATTCAGCGTGGAAGAACTCATCTACAGAGGAGTGAGAGTGAAAAAATTAAACATTCACAATTGAAGGAAACTAGGCAGGAAATTAACACTGGATTCTTGTGATAGTTTAACTTAGCTGGCAGCCAAACAAGACACAGCCACTCGCAGCCTCCCCCATGCCCTTCCCCCTGCCACCCAGGGAATCAGGGAGAGAATTGGAGGTGTAAAGGTGAGGAGACTTGTAGGTTGAGATAAGAACAATTTAATAATTAGAGTAAAAATAAAATTAAAATAATAATAATAAGAGTAATAATGATAACAACTATATATTTGTGAGTGAAACACAGTACAATTGCTCACCACCCGCTGATAACAATCCTGGAGGAGTGACAAGGAACCCCGAAACCAAAATTGCAATCCCAGAAAAGCGAGCCCGAGAATCCCCCTCTTTCCAGTCAGTCCCAGTTAATATACTAAACATGACATGATATGATATGGAATATCTTATTGGCACATCCAACTGTCAATTCTGGGTTTTACTAACTACTACACTTTTTTCCACTCCCCTTTCCAGTCCTCTCTTCTTGTAAACTGCCCAGGCACAGTGTCCTTGTAGTTATCAACATTGTTCTCATAACAATCTTCACTGAAACCAAAACACAGAGCTTTCCATCTACTAAGAAGAAAATTAACCCTATCCTAGCAAAAACCAGGACAATTCTGCTTCTCCAAACTGAATTTGAAGTGTCACTGCTACAGCAGCAGTCATGTAAAACCAAGAACCTCTGGAACGGGGCTAAGACAGAATTAAATCAAGCACTGACAAAACTATATAGAGTCAACGGAGGGGATGAGTGGTCACTGCTCTCCCCTCGGTGTTGATATTGCAGATCTCCATTTATTTCACAGGTGCCTTTATCCTGCATAGAGTAGGCAGAGAACATGGCCCTTTAATGGTCTGTTCAGGGCTGGGAAAAAGTGTTTATTAAAAAGAAAAAAAGGCAGCATAACTTAACACTTCATTTCCTTTCTTAGTCATTATTTAAGACTTGATTCAAAATCACCAAAACTCCTGGTGTCATCATGCCTTTAATATTTCAGATCATGTTCATTTTAAATAAGCTTCTAGAATAATGTGATCTAAAAGACAAGCTGTCAAAAATCTTTGTTAAATATAAACTGACAGCATTGGAAACATGATCAGCTGAAAAATGGCAAAATTTATGTACAAGATAGTATTAACAGTTCACGATCTTTCACATACACTGTTCATTTATTAGAACCTATGGCCAGAAAGTTGCCATCAGTTCATGGTTAAAAAAAAGATTTTTCTTCAACAGCTTTTTCTAAATGCCCTGTCAGTGACAGTCCATAACTCAAATAGCACTCTGCCATGTGAAGTGTTTGACAAGATGATTCAGCATCACAGTATATTGTTTTGTTAAGAAATACCTGTTAAAAGCACTCCTTCTTCCCAAAATCACATTAATCTTTTGGGGAACCAATCGAGGCAAATCTTTTTGCTTTTTTGCAAACACATCTCCTAATTATGAGTCCTAAGCTGAGAGTTTTTTTCAGTTTAGTTTGGCAAATGTATTCATCTTTAATGAGCCAAAACCCAGACATTTGAAATAGGGTTTTACAGATGTTTCCAAAATATTTTCCCAAAGACAGACCACAAATATAGCCTCCAAGAGCCAATCACAGACTTAGCTGTCTGGAAAATGGAAATCCATCATCACATGTAATGTTTTCTCACCACACATGGCACCAAAGATCTGAGTGCCAGAATAACACTGGGAGTAAGAGAAAATGAAAATGTAAAGAATCAAAGTGTAATTTTTGCCTTCTCTGCTGTCCTGCAGGTGGGATGCACAATTCCCTGATGCCTCTTTGGCAGGATGGTAGGAACCATATAGTAGATGAGCTACTTGACAATTAACCAGGGCAGTGACACAGGGAAAGCAGAAACCTGCTGGGTACCAGCTGTTTCTCAGCACATCATTACATGGAAGATAAGGAAGGGGGTAAGTGCATAGGTAGGTGCTGCTTGAGCTGCAAAGAGTTAAGGCCAGATCCCATGCAAGCACCTGTCTCATCTGGATCCTGTCTAATTTGTATTTTCTACAAGAAAAAACTTTCCTTCCTGAAAATTCCCAGTATGTCTGTTCTCTGCTATGAATCTCTCCTGGAGCTTTTTCTCTCTGTAAGGATAAGAGCTTCAGTCTTGGTGCTATGAACACACTTGCATAAAACAATGCATAAAAATTTAGATTAAAAATACAAGTAAATAGTCTTTTGTTGCTTTATAGTTTTGTAGTGATAACTGGATCTTTTAGTTTCTCGTTGTTAGAAATTACATCCCTGAAGCACTCTGATACAAACTGATTGGTGTGCGGTATAAACTTATGCATAATCCTTTTTTTCTTATCCAGAGCTATTTGCTCTAGCATCTATTAAGTTTCTTGCTTTATTTATTTAAGATTCAGTACTTAAGAGTCTAACTCAGATTTTAAAATTAATGACACACACATCTGTACACCCCCGGCAGTCTGACGCTGAGGGTACAGCTACAGAAATTGAAGATTACATCTAAGACAAGTGGGGAATAAGAAAAGGAGCAGTAAAAACTCCTGAGTTTCTGGAGCTCACCAGAAGAGCAGGAGGAAACAGAAAATTTAAACCAAGAGTTTGGCAAGCACGGATAAGAACAGGCACATTTTCTTTGGAATACTTCAGTCATAGATGTACTAGATTTTTACATTATCCTGTGACTGAGGTGGAGAAAATAATTTATCAGAATGTGCAGCATAAACATGAATATTGAGCTCCCAGACACAAATGAAGCTATTGAGGGAGATACATTTCATAAGAGAACTCAGAGGAAAGAGGAAATAGTTGAATAATTTATAACAGATTTCATACTGTTGAGGCAAATGTGCAATTTTGCAGGGTTTGTGAAATTCCTAATTCTGGAGATAGGATTGTATTGGGAATAACAGCCTCCAATCTGAGGGGAAAAAAAAATTCTTTATCCAAACTGCAGAAAAAAGAGAACATTTCCAAGATTTCAAACCACAAGTAAACCTAAGGAACAGTGAACAAGCTCTCCAAAAATCTGCAGACTGTAAATAGAAGGAATTTGCAAAATCAATCTGGAGGGCTGAACCAGAACAGACCAAAAGCAGTTGTAAACTCTGTCTGCCGCCTCTGGAAAGAGCTTCCCTACATGCAAGAAACAGAAGCCAGAATGTACTAAAAAGAAGCAAATTGCTATCATGGCATTGATGAAGAGGCATTTGCATCCAGTGCCCACAATGAGTTTTTACTGATTAGTTGACTATGGCTGGGCAGCTTAATGCGAGAGCTGAAGTTATAGGAAACTGAAGAGAAATCATACTTGCAGGCAATACAGATGAGTAACCACAGATAATGCTGTGGAGAAATTACTGTAGTTGTAGGTTTATATGAGCTTGACATAAGGATAAAGGAAAATCTTGAAAAGATAAGGTTTGTAATTGTTTCAGGGAAACAGCGTATCAATTCAAGGTTTGAAAACATGGCAAATGCTCAGGCTCATTATGCGAGCTTATGCTGTAGGACAGAAACTGTGAAGGTAGAAAATCAATTTAATGGCATTGGAAAGCTGCCAACGGAATATAAGATAAGGATGACAAAACTCAATTGTCCTGTCATAAGAGTTCCTAGAAATGTCCCTGCAGCGCTCAGATAAATGCCAACAAGTTGAACAAACACCTGAGTCTGACGTGTGCATGTACACACATGGTCAAGAAAACTTCCCTATTGTAGGTGCTTTTGTCTGCCAGAGTTACAGTACAAGGCAAGACTTTCCAAAAATAATATCAGATATTGACACTTTATTTGATATATTATAGGATCATAGAATCATTTTCATTGGAAAAGACCTTTAAGATCATCGAGTCCAACCATTAACCTCACACTGACAAGTCCCCGACTAACCCATGTCCCTCAGCACTGTGTCTGCACGACTCTTCAATCCCTCCAGGGATGGGGACTCCACCACTGCCCTGGGCAACCCCTTCCAATGCCTCAGAACCCTTTCAGCAAAGAAATTCTTCCTCACATCCCATCTCAACTGCCCTTGGTGCAACTTGAGGCCATTTCCTCTTGTGTTGTCACTTGTTACTTGGAAGAAGCACATTAAGTTGAATCCAGATCATTCACAGTCTAATGGTTTTGTGGAAAAAGTATCAAAATTGTTTAAAGGATGCTTTAAAAAAAGCACCTGTGGATTTAAATTTAGATTTCACCCTGGCATGCCTAAATTAAAAAGCAATGTCTTTGATTTTTGGTCTCAGAAGTATAAGTCATGTGGAGACAAGCCCAGAGACTAAGCAATTTGCTTGAGAAAAAGATTAATAAAAAAGGCAGAGGTGGAACTGAAGTTCAGGAGTTCTTGGTTAAGTTCTTGTCTTCATATCCAACTTATCAGAGACAGAAAATATAGATCAAATAAGTTTGTTATTTATTTTTCTGAGTTTAATATTGGGTTAAATAGAGTAGTAAGTGAATTTATTGCACTAAAAATTTAAGATCATTGTTTCTGTTTATCTTCAGAAGAGGGCAATCCTGACACCCAGCTAAAAAAATAAATAATTTACATACATTTCAAATGTGCTTTACTAATTTATACCTCGAGAAAATAAATTTCAGCACTCAATTAAAGCAACTTCACATGACATTAAGGATTTCTTGTTTAACCATTCACAGGGACTACAATACAGTGTCAGACCACCAACCTGCTAGTCCAGTCCCAACTCTGCAGGACCTGACTGCGACTAGTCAGAGATTCATTAAGGAGGAGAATAAGAACTTCTTGACGGGTAGATGGGGCATAGTCTGTACCCATCTTTGTCCCTCCTGGTGGCAGGCTCAAGCCATGAGGCATGAAATTCCCTCAGCAATAACTCTGGATATTTTTGATGCACACATAAAATATGCAATCTCTTTTTTTGTTTACTTTATTTGGCTTCAATTTCTTACCGTGGCCATTTTCCATTATGAAAAAAATTGCTTCCATAGTTTTACAATTTTCAGTTCTTAATTATGTAAAATAGACTTTTTCATGCCAAAAGGAAAAAAACAATCCAACTCCTTTCTTGTGGTTTTGGATCCTTTTATCCATTTCACTCTTATTTGTCTCTTTCCTAAAAGAAAAAAATCTCAATTTGTTCAATCCCTTTTCATACCAGAATGTTTCACTTCATTCATCTCTATCATACTCCTTGAGTTCCAATATCTCATTTTTGCAGTAAAATGGCCAGTCTTGAACAGTATTCAGATGGGTTTCACTGACTGATTTATGTAAAAGGCTTTATAAAAACCTTTCTGTTGTTTACCATCCCATTCTTTAGGAATTCTCACATCCTGTCAGCTTTTCTTATTACAAATGTGCATGGAGCAGAAGTCTTCATTGTACCTTCTACAACGATGCCATGTCCCTGTCTATTAAAGATATACTCGTTGTGACATTTATTTTGGTTTTACTGTGACATTGATTACATTATTCAGATACATTACACACATTCAGAATACCAAGGTTCAGCTGAAATACTCCCTGGAGAAGGGAAAATTAGCTGCCAGCAAGGGGCCTTATTAAGACCAGAAGCAAATAAAATTACCAAGGGGGGTAGGGAATATATGGGAGGAAACAAAGAAGAAAGCAAGAAAATAAATTAACAAAGTGAAGCTCAAAGCATTTCTTAAAATCTGTCTTTACTTCTCCAATAAAGAACTAAATGGATTGCAAAAATTGGATTCTCTCTCAACATATATTCAAGTATATTTCATTTTTAGATCATTGTTTCATGTCTATTCCAGTTTAATAACAGGGATATCTAGTCATCATCGCTTCTTAGCTATTGGACGTCTCCAGAACATGGGTGGAGGAATCCGCATCCAAAACACTACAAGAAAATAGACATATATGCCAAGGACACTTCTATTGCTGGTCACTGCTTCTGCTGCCAAATCAATTAGAGGAACCAAGTATTGATAAAAATAAAAATTCATTTTATGTCATGTGATACCAAAAAAATTCATAGAATCATAGAATGGTTTGGATTGGAAGGGACTTTAAAGATCATCTAGTTCCAATCCCCCTGCCATCAGCAGGGACACCTTTCACTAGATCAGCTTGCTCAAAGCCTCATCCAGCCTGGCTTTCAAAACTTCCAGGGAGGGGGCATTAATTAATAAGAAATAATAAATTAAGAAATTGTGCCAAACAATTAAAAAATGGTTAGGTAAATTTGAATCCGTATCAATATTTTATGTTCAGCTACCGAATTTAACTAAAACAGTAAAAGATTTCTAACTGAGCCCGTTCCTGAGATGTGTTGTAAAGTTATTATGACAAAAACTCTGTTTAACTTTACACATGTGAAGAGTCATGTTAAAGACAAATGGATCACTCATAATTTTAAGTTAAACACAATGGTACATCCCTGCAGAACTGGGTCAAAATATGAAACTCTCATTGAGTTTTAAAACACATCTTGACAACACAGAACGGTGTTAGCCTGAAAATTTATACACAAAACAAACAAAAAACCTTAGCAAATGCACTAAAGAGAGCTTATAAATATTAATTTGACATTTCTACCAACAAAAATAAATAAAAGCTATAAAGTCAAGTATTTATAATAATTGGAGATGCTTGTGTGTTCTGTATATTATACATTGTGAGGTTTGGTTAGTGTTTTTCCATTATTTATATTTCCAGTCCAATTTAGTCTCCAAAATATGCTGCATTTTACTGGGAACTTAAGCATGAATTTCAATTTTTTTTCACTTCAAAAAGGTAGATGAGAAAAGTGGATAGAGGACCTGTCTGTTTACTTGCCATTTGAAATGCAGATAGAAGTCATGCAGTTGCAGATAAAAAGAGTCCCTCTTTGTCATACCAAGTAGCAGTGGTTAATTGTGATGCATCATGGAGCATATGCATTGTCAAGAAAGAGACACATTAATCTTGGGAAATGTCATCAAGCAGATCAAGACACACTGGTCAATAAAACCCAAATGGCTTTGTCACTCTGGAGATTAAAAAAAAAAAAAAAAAAAAAAAAAAAATGTCTTAACTTTAAAAAAAAAAGAATCTTTTTAGTTTATTTTTATTAGTT
>NW_010290587.1:67837-84333 GCF_000700745.2 Antrostomus carolinensis | reverse complement strand
TTCCCACTGACTCCAGTCAGAATTCCTGTGCTGTATTCCTGTATCAATTTCAGAGGTTTTTCCCTCTAATGCCTTTGCTCAAACAACCTAACGAAGGTCTCCCTCTTTCTTTTATGCTTTCTGTAAAACCAGCCCTCCCCTAGAGTCTGTTTTGTTTAGAAATGACATACTGACATTCTGCCTCTCTGGACCTTCTATGATCAGCACCTTTATGAGACACTCTCAGATACAGCACCCACCAGCACGTGGTTGGACAAATGCTTTGAGTACATCGGGAAGCTGAGGGCATCCGCCATGAAATTGAGGTCTGCTCTAACATTCCCATGGACAGATTTCTCACTGACTAGATCTACCCAAGGGAAAAAAAATATTTGAATTGTACATACGAAAAAATGCAAAGTTTTTATATTGATTATATTCTTCTATGAAGAATATAAAGGGATTCCAGGCATGCAATAAACCTTTCAAGGTGCATGTTATCTGTCTGCCTCACACTCATGCTCTTCTGCTTGCTTGAGACAACTGCATACTTTCTGAAAAGAACCTTATTTTTCAAGCTGCACAGAATGTCCCCAGCGCTCAGGTCTCATTCTCCCTCATCTGGAGGGCAAATAGATGAATGTACTTGTGAAAACCACCTCTACTGGAACCAGTCCCTCATAAGTCATTTGCTGTAACCAGTTAAGCCACAAAGACTTCTTCACTGATGGACAAAACCCAGTTTTCACTTCTACCTGGCTCAGGTCCAACAGAAACTATGGTAAACAGTAACCAAACAAATTATATTACCATTAGGTGATGTCCAACTTGCTAGTTTCTAGGAGACATGGCCACCTCTTTGTTATATCACCAATATTATGAAGCTGAGATGAAGAGAGCTGTAGTGTGGGTTGGGATGGAGGAGGAAAGGAGAAAGGTGGGGGGGCACAGGTTTGAGACAGTTCCTCATCTGTGCCTAGAGTGAAGCAAAGTTTACTTCAGTGTCCCTCGTATCATGGTCCCGGGCCCTGTTGAGATAGGTGATTCAAAAAGAAGATCCCTGTTTAAAACAGAAAATATCTGAGGCTCCCAGTCAGCCAGGGAATACAAGAAATATCAGTCAGCATGAAAGGGATCTGCCTTGACACACTATCAACTTGTCAAGGTTTCTGTAAGGCATCAGAGGAAAAAAAAGACTTCCAAAATCACTTCAAAGTTGCTTTGTTACTGTTTCAGAGAGCTCCTTCCAAACATGAGGGTAAGTATGGGAAAGGTGATGACTGGAAGATGTAAAAACAAGAGGAAGGGAGCTGGCATCATCAGACTATCAAAGACGGCTGCTGACATTTAAAAACAAACAAGAGATGACAAGCCATGTGGGGAAGAGACAAGAAGGTTGTTCAAAATGAAAATAAGATTATGTTGTATAAACAGAGATAGAGGAACAAATAGAAAAATGCGGGAAGGAGGTGATATCGTCAATGTGCTGGGGTAGGAAAATGCCTCTGCATGTGAATTTTGAATTAATTGAAATGAGAGAAAGCTGGAGAAAAGAATCTTGCAGTAAGTAAGATGCTAGGTGATAAGGGCCTTTTAGCTATGCTACAGTTACAAGAAGACCATATCCTTAAGGTATGCAGAAGGATTTGCAAGATCCAACTACACTGGACACAGGAAAGCTTACTTTCATGACTTTGCCCTCAAAAAGAGACCAAAAGAGACAGCAACGGAAAATATTAACAATAGCCATGTGTTGATGATGTCTTGAATTGATATCTAGATGTCAGTCAGGCCTGTCAGCAACACAACCCCAAACGACTGTTTGGAAAGAATAAAAATGGCCTGGAGTATGCAGCCAAGTCTGTGACCTATGGACATGGACATGATAAGATAAATTTGTATTTGTTTCTTTGTACCAAGAAACAAGGAGGAAAGGATTGAAGGAAGATCAAGGGCAGATCTTTGTGGCATCCTTACTGAAAGCTGGAGGAGGGTCAGAAGATGACAAAATGTGATTCAAAATGTGACAAAAGTGACAAAATGTGACAAATATGATTCAAAATGTGACAAGATCACAAAATGTGATTCAAAAGACTTTAGAGTCACTAAAGGGGAAGAACATCCTGCAAAAAGGGTATAGTCAATGGCATTAAGAGCAGCTGAAGGTAAGTGAGGGCAGAGGCACAGACAGACAGGGTTGGTAAGAGCCACTGTAGACTTTGTTGCAGGCAGGTAAGGAATGCCAGTTGGACTGAAGAAAGTCTAAATCAGAATCAGAAGAGAAAGTTTTATTTTAAGACAAAATCTCTCACTTCATCTGTTCTGTATTCTTTCATATTTTTGGCTTCGTGCTCTTACAAATTCCTACTTATATAATTCCTAGAAAGTGTACAGATGGAGAAGAATTATTGGGATTGTGGTCCTATGGCTGGATAAATGCTACCGGACGATAGCCACGTGCCCATGTCACTTGTCGGGATTCCCTTTAGAAACACTGTGGCCAAAGTGGGCAGCCAGTGGCACTGTCCTTCCTCACCACGAGAGTGCACCACCAAGGTAAGGCTTATCTTCATAGAGGCGAGGGTTGAGAGCTTGCATAAGTCACTGGTTCTGAACTACAAAGTCAGGCAAAGCAAGCTGGCAATGTCTTCTGCTCATGCAAGAGCAACTCTTGCTTTCAGATCTGGAGCTCCCTGGTTCAATCTGCAAGGTGTCATTCAAAAAAAGAGGCTGTCACGGTTGTGGTGCTGCTTCTCTGTGCTGCATTGCCTCAGTGAATAAAGACTTAATTTTCTAGGGCTGTAGAAATGGCACCTTTTAGAAGAAACCAGCTTTTGAAAATACGTAATAAAACCAAAGATTGACTTTAATAGCTAAATATTTGTGCCCTTACCTAACTTAATTTGTAAGATTATTCTTTTATTTCTCTATTACTCCCAGTTTCTTAATGGATTCCTCTAGTGTTGATGAGCTTTCTTTTAATTGAATGTACTCAGTATCACAGTTTCAGCAAATTATTGAGTGAGAAAGGAGAGAAATCTTTACCTCTCTCAACAGATGAACAGAGTTTCAGTTACAGTGAAATAACCAACACACCCTCATTAAACCGGCATTTAACCCAATGTCTCAATGGGTGTAGTTCCCATTAACAATCATTTAAATGAATAGAGCTGCAAGCTCTGGACCAGTTAATGATGGATGCTAATTAGCAACAGTTGAACAGAAGAAGCCATCTTAACTAAACAGACAAATCTCTGCACTAAAAAAGCCATCAAGCTCCCACTTATAATGAGGTTAATTTAAACTCACTGTTGAACAAAACTAGGCCTCCAGCTTGAAGGAGACACTCATCTTCCTTCTCCTAACTGCAAAAGGGAAAATAAGTTTTAGGTTGCAAACCTCCAGTTCTGAACTTGTTGTAGAGTGGCCATATGGGTCCCATTCTCCTCTCCCCTCACAGTGGCAATAGTCACCCTGGCTCCATTGCTCCAGGGTTAGCCCACATTGCTAAGGATAAACCCACCACAGAATAGTAGATGTGGACTCCATCCTTTCACAGAAACCTGAATCCTTAGTAAATATTGCACCTCAGTGGTGGTGTTTCACCCAGAGCATCTGCTCTTGTTCTGTAGCTTTCAGCTGCACTGCAAAGTAACTTTTCTCTAAAGTCTCAGTTTAAGAAACCTCAAGTGCTATATTGGACATAATATTACAAAATTAGGTACATGTTTCCTATCTCTGAGATTTCATTTCTCTCCTAAAACATTATCATCTTCTCTAATTCTATGGGCTTTCTGCTTGCTTGTTTTATTCTATTTTTCACTGCATCTCAGCCTTACTCAGTAAGCTTCTGCAAAACTTGGTGGGTCGCAGTCAGTGCCTGGTGTGGGATCACTTCATGTATTTCTTCAGCTCCTTAATCTTTGTCCTCCTTCAGTTTGCCTTTCACAGCTCTGTACCACTGGTTTTAAAGTCAGCCCTGAAACTCAGTACAGTCTGGAGGAGGCTGCATTCCTTCCATGATAACTCCTCCGGCCAGGTGTAAAAGCTCTTGGAGTAACAAGGTCACTGATGCCATCAAGGTCTATTTCCAGATGTGATGCTTGGCCTCGCACCTGACACTTAGTAAAATATTCCACTAACAGCACATGGAAAACACTAGAAATCAGTTCCCTCTCACAAAGTGTTTCCAGCTCAGCAGGACCACTAAGACAAAAAGATACTGGCATTAAAAGTGGCAGATATGACTCAACACCCAAAAAATTGGAATTATGAAGAAGGGTTGCTGGCTCATTCTTTCTTTTTAAAACAATTTTTCTAGGTATAGTCACGCCTTTTAAAGGGAGATTGATCCATTCCCGCCAGCAGAGCCCATGGGGATTAATGGTTAATGCAGACAGACCTCCAGTGAGAAGATTTTCCATAATTGTCGGTTTCATATTAGTTCATTGTTTCTTGTCATTAGTCCATTTTTTTTCAGCGGAAGGAAGGATGGGCTGGTTTGCTTTATAGGATTTGCAAACACAAGTGAGGAAGGTAGGAGCTTCCTAATACTGTCTGAAAAGACCACAGCTGTGAAGCAATACAGAGCATCACCTCATTAATGTTAAATCTAAATCATTTCTTGGACTCTCCGCTGACAGTTTGCCATGCTAAAAGCAAACGTAGCTCAACTGAAGTGAACAACATTGTGCTTGTTCACAGCTGCATTCAGAACCAGCAATTGCTTGTCATAGCAAGATGAAGTTAATGCCAGATGTTACTAATGCAACTGAAAATAAAGTTCTAGAATGAAAACAATAACATCTTATTTGGGAAAAGCTATAGAAGATGTAAGAAGTCAGATACTCAGATGTTGGGAACTAACACATCAGTTTGCATCAGCTAAGAATCAGGCCCCGTATCTCTATTTCAGAGGTTCAAATTGAAAAACTAAATTGGAAACTGATAACTTAGAAGAGGAATGTAAATCAAATGAGGAATGTAAATCAAAGGTTAATAAATTTAGCCAGAGGTTACATTTGTATTAAAGAAACTCTCAAAACATTTAAACAAATTTGAAAGAAGTCTTTGAACATGACATTCAGCTTTTGTAACAGCTTACTTCGTACCTATTCAGGGACCTACACAATTGAGTATGTTTGATACTGGCAGCAGGGAATTGGAAGAGCTGTGTTTTACTTGATGACAGTAAATAGGGGCCTACAACAAAAAGCCTTTTTAAATACGAAAAAAAAAAAAAAGAAAGAAAGAAATAAAGCACTGGGATCCCTGCTTGTGAAATTCATGCTTAAGATCAGCTAGAATTAAATGATGCATTTTGTTAGAAAATGAAATATACAGTTCTCTATAAGCATAAATTGTTATTTTTCCCCAGACATTCCTAGACAGATTGCAGAAGCAGTTTTTAAGCTAATAAATAAGAAATCTTCTCAATACCAGAGAGTTTAGCTTCCCTGTGCTCCTGAGAATATCTAGACCAAGAGAATCAACTAATTTATATTTTCTAAGTAGAAGATAAAGCTAATTATTTTTAAGTGGAACAATAATTGTCATCAGAAATTAATTCCACTAGTAGACAAAATCCCAGACACCAATTTATAAAAGAGAGATGTTTCAGTCTCCTATTTATTGCAGATAATCTAGTGATTTGGCCAGCAATAAGGACTAACCACAAGTTTGGTTACAAATGCCTAGTAAATCTGGTGGACATTTGTCACAGTGAAAAACCTCTGAGCCCTTCTAGGAAGACTGACTAGAAAAGAAAGCATGAGGAGAAAGACTATTTAATAGTGGTGGAAACACTAAAAAAAAAAATAGGAAGAGTTCAGATTATAGGCTCAGAAATGGACTGGTGGGAGACCAGAGTGCAGATACTGGATAAAGCACCTCTTGTTCCTTGAAGGTCTCCAAGGAGTTGGTGGATGGCGCTACATGGTGTGCTGCCCAGAACCATGACAGGACAAGGTGAAGCAATAGACCTCACAGTCACTCAAATCTCCCCATCCAGCTTCTCCTGGCACAACTGGACCCCACAAAGCCTTCTGAAAACTACAGATGCTTAGAGGGTCATGCTGGAAGGAGGCTACAAACCAGTACCCAACTGCTCTTTGTGCACCTCCACTAAAGTCTTGACTCTTTTTTCATCATTCCACCACGCTTGTGTATTCACCTGTGTTCAACTTAAAACTAAGATAAGCTCCATCTCTTCACTGGAAACTGCAAACTTGCCTGTTGCCCATATGGAAAAGCCTTCAGGTCCAATGCTGCTGTTGTCACTTTATGGCCTGCACTAACAGGAAGCAAAACTTCTTTGCAGCAACTTCTGCGACAGTATCATTTTCCCTGGAGCTTAATATACTTCAGCTTTTTATCAATAGTTTCACAGCCAGCCTTTGCTTGAGATATTAAAACCACAAGAGCTTCCAAAATCCATTGTCAAGAACAAAGCTACCTTTGGACTGACTTGCATTTTGCTGGCACCTGTTGTTGACACAGAAAAAACCCCACACATTTTAAACCTTCCCCAGTTGTTCTCTCTATTTCCAAACCATCTGAGGACTGATATAATTTTTCACTGCTCTATTGTTCCACTCAGAGTATTTCCTTAGCTTGCTTTGCTCCTGATACAATTTCATAATGAAAGCTTACGATCTTTTTTCTTTTACCTCAGCAGTGATACTCAAACGACTGCAGCACACAGAAAATCATTTTCATTCTGTCCCCAAACCCACACACTTATCAGGGTGGGCTTAGGACCTCCGTTTGGAAGGACATAAAGAAGCTTTAACAAAGAAACAAGTCATTATAGCAACACAAGTTAAAAATGAGAATTTATATTTTGTGGTGAGAAGGGAAGCAGAGGATATTATTCAAAAAATATGGGTCTCAGCCTATAAGCTTGTGTATTTTAAACACATGAATGGTCCCATCTGGGAATACTCACAGTGTCACTGCACACTACAAATTTCTAGCTTCTGAGCTTTTTTCTACATTGCATTCCTGTTTGCATTCACAAGGACAAGGATCCTACCTTTTGTTTCATATGAAACTTAATGTCCTTTCCCTATTTTCTCTGACTTCAGCAGCTGGAAGAGATATATTTTTTATATAAAAACTCAAAACATTTTAAGCATTACACTCCATGTTCACTTTTTAAGCATATTTCAGCAGGAACTGAGTCCACTTTGTTCAGGTTTTCTGTCTTGAAATAATACCAGCACACTGCCAGTATATTCACATGGTTTCCTTCCAAATACTATAGTTACCTAGGGGAGTATTTTGGTCACATTGTCTTTGCATTTCTCCGCCTGCTTCTGCTGTTGATTAAAGCCACTTGCAGAGCTGCAGACATGTCAAAGTTCTCCAAGGGCACACACAGCTGCTTGCAGTCAGCTGCACGCATTCCTGTCCAGGGAGGTATGGAGCAGAGCTGGACACCCAGCCACCTGTTACAGCATGTTTTAATAACTAAGGTTGACTGTATTTTTTATAGAAATAGAAAATCTTGGTTATGATTTATTATCAGAATACCCTGGAGTTTAGTAGATGACTTTGTTGCTTTTCTAGGTAGACCAGATAGATAGAGCTCATCCATCGTGGATGAAAGTGATGAGCAATGGGAAAAGTGTGAAAAATTAAGTTTGAGATCAAGCTTTCGGGTAACATGGACTTAATTTCCCCAGCTTCAAAAAGCCTTTGTGACATTGAACAAACCATGGAGTATTTCTTTCTCTTGGTTTCCCATATATAAGATGGTGACCTTACTACTCTGCAGCTGCACAAGTGGACTGTGAGGACTCGTTAACATGGACAGCACTGTGAGCTCCATACCACAGGGGAAAGGAAAAGCTCATCCCTGATGTTACAGACACAAGGTTATAATTATTTCCAATGCTCAGATAAACATCCAGATCAATTTCCCTGCTGCCTCTAACTGCTCTTAGAATATAATTTAAGACAAAAACTCTGAGTTATTGAAATTCAGAGAACACTAAATTTTGAGTGTGAGTCAGCCAAACTGATTTCCAGACAGATCGGTATTCATGCATAATTAAAGCAGGTTTTGTTCAAGCAGTTCATACATTTACCAAGTATCAGCATTACAGTAAGAATCACTTCTATTGGAAAGCACCTCCCGAGTCATCTGAACAGTTCATCTTTGGGTGCATACATCCTGAGACACCGAGCAAGAACCTCACCCACATCAGCTAGCTTACAGTTCCCCTCACTTCGGTACTTTACAACAGGTTTAGGATAATTTGTATGGAAATCTGAACTTCCTGGAAATCCAGGAAAAAATCTGCTTTCAACTAATTTTCTATAATGTGAATTTAAAGATGCCAGCACAAAAGGAAAGCACAGTTTTAGCACTTTTCGGTATGAGTACATCAATAAGTCTTTTATCTCTTTGACTGGACAAGTGACCATTCTGCCATATCAAAACTTACACACGATATTACAATAAAACAGTAGATATATAACAAGTTTGCAGGATGTAAGCACGTTCCAATCTCTCAAGTTTCATGCCTTGTAATAAAACATAGAACCTCACAAAGGCATTGAATTGTTTTCTACCAAGAAACAAGACTTAAGACCCTTCACTACTCCACAGTTCTTTTCCTGACTCATTTTGTTCATGCTGCTGCAGATTTACAGAGCAACTGCTCAATGAAAGCTTCACCCATAGCTGCAGGCAGGAGGTATGGAAAAGCAATCACAGAATGCCATGACTGATTAAAATCATATTATCAAAAATACATTTCAGAGTTAGTGTTGTCTCTGTTTAGTATTCTGTTTTTAATACAGCTAGAAAGTAAATTAAGCCACTTACAGTGAACCAAAACTTCCCTTGTTTCCATGGAAATGTTTAGAAGGCTGATCTGAAGTTAACCAGACTGGTAAATACAAATGCTTGCTACCAGCCAGCTTAATCCCCACGGCTGCCTCTTGCGTGCACCATCACACCCAGGAACCTTTTACACTGCGAAACACTCCTTAATGACAGCTGATTTCTAATCCAGTGCACAGACTGAGCAAGATCCTCTCAAATATGTGTCACACTGATGGGGGCAGGGGGAGCCACCAAGCTCACACACTCATAATCTAAATATTTTGTGTCAACAATCGACCCTTTTAATAGTCTACAATTCAAAGGATGACCTGGTATCTGTTTATCATACAGTTACTCTCTGCCATTCCCAGTTTTCATTTTACTCCAGCAATTTTACACTACTGGACTACTTGCATCCAGTGAAATTATTTCTACTTTATTCCAGGGTAAGAGAAATCAGAACGAGATCATTTCTGTTCTGTTTGCTGGAGAGAAATGATGGATCGCAATTCAATTATTAATACTGATGTTCACTACAGAAAGACCATATGTAATAAATCAGTAATGCACAGCAAGAGTCTTGCCTGTAGGTCTGGTTGCAGGGGAAGGGTGAAGGTGTCTTCAAAGATTTTGTAAGGAAAAGAAAGTTATATGACTATCGTTACAAAACGACTAATAAAAATCAGTCATTTGTGCCTACAAACTGCAAACTTCATGCACATATCAATTTTTTGGCCCATTCAAGACAGAAACCTGGCAAAACAGAAAATGAGAAGCAAGTCCTGCTTGGCCAAAGTTTGCAAGCTGACCTCACAGCTCACTGCTACCCTTAGGAGTGGACCTGCTCCTTCATCCCGCCTTTCCATATGCTTCCTTGTCCCTACACCAGACACATCTTCCAGCTTCATTCCTTGCACCAGCTTTCATGTTTGTCAGGCATTTTTTCTGAGGTAATTCAACTCATTAATTTGGCAGAATATTGCACACTTTGGTGAGGGGAGTTACTTTTCTAATAGCTCAGCATGTCAAATTACCCCAGTAAGGGACCAACAAATGCCAAAGCCAACATGCATGGCCAGAAATGAGTGACCGCCTCAACAGCAGAGCCTCAGCTGTGTATCTGAAACGTACCTTAACTCATTAAAGCACTCAATCACACAAGTCTACATTTAGCCTCAGTTTGTGCCCAAAAATTCTTGCAAAGCTACTTTCTGCAGCCAGCAAAGAGATTGAAAAACAAAAGTCACAGCTCTATCCAGCACTGGAGCCGCTCCAATTTTTTTGAGTACTTTTAATATGTGAGAAACTTGTCTCTGTTGCAACTGCCTTTAGTCATTGAATTAGATCTGGAATTAACTTGGTTAAATGGACTGTGAGATGTTCAATGTGTCTTGTGCTCCTAAGTCCCTTAAGTGCTGTGGGAAACACATGTTTCAGTTTAGGAAAATTCAAGATTGATATGTGTTATTTCTACCAACGCATTGCTCGGCACTATCATTTTTTATTCAGTATAGCAGATCTTTTTCTCTGTCTCAGAAGGCCATAATAAGTAGCATAGAATATATGATTATTCATTTATTTAAGCAAAATGCTACCTTTCTGTGCATACAGATAAATATATCTTTCCATATAAAAGGCTGAAAAACCCAAAACATCATGGGCATTGACTGTTCTTGCAGTTATCTCGTGCCCAGCTCAAGCAGAATTAGCATCCACAATATTTATTTCAGTGACCAATAGGGAAAAGTAGTGGAAAAAAATCTGAGTTAAGTTGCAGATGAGGTGTCGATCCATCACCCTGCTGCAGCAGTGTATATGGCTCCCTAGAAAAATGCAGAATTAGCATCCACAATATTTATTTCAGTAAACAATAGGGAAAAGTAGTGGCAAAAGTCTGAGTTAAGTTGCAGATGAGGTGTCGATCTATCACCCTGCTGCAGCACTGTATATGGCTCCCTAGAAAAACAAGATCCAGTAAAAAATGAACAAGAATTGGGGGGAAAAACCAGAGAACCAAAAGAATAAATGTTTGTGTGTACCAGCCCTGGAAGCAGGTAAAAATCTTAAGCTCTTAGCCGGAGGGATTCAAGCCAATGTTGAACATATCTGGAGAGAATAGCTTATCAAATGTTTTCAGGAGGAAAAAAACGCAATATCTGAAAGTGAATCATAGTAGCGATTCAGATATTTCAGCTGTGTCGCATGAGGTCAAGCCTTTTAACATTTGTCAAGCCAGAAAACAACAGCAAAACTTGAACTTTTACCATGTCTTGCGTCAGAGCAGAGCCCAGCCCTGACAGCAGCTGCAAAAGAAACAGCTGGCAAAGACCTAACATGCCTGAGCAGTCTCATCTCCTCAGATTATCAGTGTCTCAAGTCTTCTGTTGGAAATAATAAAAAAAAAAGCAGAAACCAAATGTAGGGGGTTTTTTTCCCAATCAAAGTCTTCTGAGCAGCATAAACAGTAGAAATGCTCAAATTCCTAGCTTACTGTATATGCTACTCTATATTGAATAAAACAGAGTTTCTTTTAAAACACTTGTCAAAAAAAAACCCAACACAACAAAAAAATAAAAGATAGGGAAGGGCATCTGGTTTAAAAATTTAAACTACACAATTTAATACATTTAAAAATATATATATATAAATTAGTGTCACTGGTGTTAGTTCCAGGAAAACAGACGTAGTGAGTGAATCAGAAACCTTCAATAAAACTGATGGTTTTCCTTGAAGCATCTTGGACTATCTGAAGTCTGACTTACTATTTCCTGAAGTTGTTCCTAAAACAAGTTTCCCTAAAAGTGCAAACTGAAAGAAACAGGTTTGTTCAGCCTCAAAAAGAAAAATCTAAATGAAGGTCTCATTGCTGCCTTCAACAACTTATTTGGAGATTATAAAGAAGATGGATCAAGACTCTTCTCAGAGGTGCATAGTGAAAGCACAATGGGCAGCACAGGAAATGGCTACTCAATGAAAGGGGGGAAAATCAGCATGATGGTGGTCAAATACTCAAAAAGGAGACCAAAGAGGCTGAAAAATCTCCAGCTAATAAGGTCCTGAGCAACCTAAGTTGGTCCTGCTTTGAGAAACAGGTTGGACCAGAGCCCTTGTAAGGTCTCCTCCAACCTAAACTATTGTGTGGTTCTATCTCATGAAAGTGGGCAGAGAAAATCATGTCTTCTTCTTCCCATGAGTTTCCAGGATAGTACATACATTTGGAAACCATCTGCATTTTACATCTTTCTAAGAAAATATGCCTGCTAAAAAGTTCCTGTGTGTCACAGCACCTTCTCCAGAAGAGGAGGGACATTGCACCACAGTAGTCTGAAGTTAGTCATACAAAGCCGAAATTTTGTTTTCAGAGCACATCTGAGAGATGACTGGACTGGTACCATTAGCACCCAGGCTTCCAGTGGAGAAAAATACTGAAGTCAGTAAAGACCCTATTTCCTTCCCTATACATTAATGAATAAAGTCAAGTCTGACTCTGAAAAGCTCAGCAGAAGTTAGGAAACTGGGTGACACAAGTTGGACATAGCGTGGGGCACTGCTTTTACCATGAGTCTTGCTGCACAGAATTTCACCACTAGCTTATCTCTCTGAAAATGCAGTTTGATGTCACAATCAGCCTAATCAATGGCCCTTTTGACTGTTCCTATTTCTCATCACAGTCATGTATTCCTGCTATTTTCCTTGTGCTAGCTTTGGCACAAGTCTAATACTAAGGTGAGCTGCCACAGGATCGATATTGTTGGAGCAAAAGTGAATACTTTTCTGACAATAACTAACATGTCTGACTGCGGATCCAGATGAGCAGCAGCGCTGGTGCAAGAGCACAGGAGCAGAAGACAACAACGATACTGCCAGAGATGCAGGGATCAGCTGAGTTATGATTTGAAACTCCAGCTTGTGATGCAAATAGTATTCAGTGCCAAACAGCAATGTCAAGAGAGGCCCCTGTAAGCAGTGGAGAGGGACCATGCTCAGCAGGGCATGGCAGAGAACAAGACGTAGCTGGCAGTCCCATGCCAGAGAGCTGCCAGGAATTGGCAGCTGAGAAGTAAAAACCAAAGGCACTGATCCCATGGAGTCTAAGTTCTTTAGAGTGAATTTTTGAGTTTAGCGGGATTTGGGATCTATTTAGTCTTAGCTGTGTCTCCATTATCCAGCACTTCAGAGGTTCCCATCAAAGTCCGTTGTACTTTTCATTTTAGCATTAATTACCCACATCAATATCCTGCTCTAAATGATGCAAATGGGAGTTTCACCGCCGAGTTCAGGAGGGCAGGGATAGATGAATACAGTGACTTGTGGGAACACCAGGAGTCTGTCTGGCTTCTGGCACACGGCCCAGCAATTCGTGTATTCAGAAGAGACCATTAGATCATTTAGCCTGACCTGCTGTATATCACAGGCCATTATATTTCACCATCTAATCCTTGCACTCAATCCAACAAATATGTATCAGGTACAATAAACTGTTATTCCCTGTATATTTGCCAGCCTGAATGAATGAGAGATATATTCATTTTTTTTTCTGAAAAGGTACCAAGTCATTTCCAGTACCCTACAGCCTGTGGTGGGAGACTGCTCTGCATAACCCGTGAAAGGGAGGGGAAATCTCCTGAAAAGTGAAGGCTGATAAAAGATGCTGTTTACAGGACCAATATATTTGATTAACTCAGCATCTCATTGCAGGGAACTATTCAGTTGCCAGTAGGAATGCTGAGATAAGTATTTTTGAGAATCCAAGGTATGGCTCATGATTCAGTGCATGGTGTCTGCTTAGATTAATTACAATTTAATTCCAAATGCTTGATTAGTATTGCAGTTTCATGCAAGCAGTAGTGATGTATAGTAGTGTATGGTGGACTCTGCCTTATAGCAGAGATGTCAGCATTACCATTCCTTCTCCAGCCACCCCCCAGCTCACCCACATCTCATCTTCAGTCAAGATCCAATTACCTGCCCTCTGCCATCCTATGACTTAGCTCTCTGACACTGACATGAAGGACAGTGTTTGAGTGTTCAAAGCATGGCTAATATAAAATTTGTAGAATTCCTGTCTAAATGAGAGTGCCGAGACATAAGCCTTTTTAGGATATGAGCCTGGCAATTGTTCACTGAAAGCCCATCTTAACCCTTCATTATTTATCTCACTGTGTCTGCAAAGTGACAGAAATCAGTAAACTCCAAAGACAACATTTGTGAAGTTAAGAATGACCTACTGTCCATGAATGTTGCTCAAGTGCAAGATTGTGATCATTAGCTGTAATATTATAACTTACAGCAGTTACCATCTCTTGCCCACAAAGACTCAGGCTGGGAATTCTAACACCTAACTTGAGAAAAATACAGTGTACATATAAATAATTGAATGGGTTGCTTTCATAATCAGTATAGAGAAATGGTCCCTCTGGGACACAAAGCATCTCATCCTAAGGCAGACAGATGAAAGAGAAAGGCAAATATCAGTCTGGAAGGACCTATTTCTATCCACTGGCTGTAAAAAGAGTGGAGTGACTCATTTGGATGTAGATGAGAACCCTGAAGTTCAAAGAAACCCAGCCAGTATGATTGGAAATTGGGTCTTGCTTAGATCTAGACTTTCACTTGGATTTGTGTGTTCAGTTCAGGCTCCCCAGCACAGGAGACATTGATATACTGAAGGAAATCCAGGGAAGGCCATTAGGAGAGTCAGGGGGCTGAAGGACATGGAATACAAGAAGAGGCTGAGGGAACTGGGTTTACTTGGTCTTAAGAAACGGTGGAAGGAAGGAGGAAATTTCACTGCTATCTACAGCTACTTAATGTAGTTGAGAGTGTAAAAAGGATGGAGCCAGACTCTCCTCAGAGGTTTAAAGCAACAGAATGAGAAGCAACAGTTGCAGCAAGGGAAGTTTCAGCTTGTTATAGAGAAAGAAACAGCACCATGAGGGTTGTCAAAATACTGCAACAAGGGACTAGAGTGATTGCAAAATCTCCTGTCTTGGAGATATTCAAAACTCAACTGGACAAGTCCTTGGGCAACCTGATACAGATGATCCTACTTTGAGCAGGAAGTTGGTCTAGATCACCTTTAGACATCTCCTCCAATCAAAATTATTCTGTGATTTGTAGAGATAACTGGAAGTTTTCCAACCTGATTTTATGTGAGGTCTCAAAGTATTAGTCTTAAAGGCATGATATTTTAAAAATAATAAATAGACCTTGTTTATTCTTGTGATGATTACTGCAACTCATATTTCCAATCTTCTGTCCATTGATTAGAATTTTTTGTTTTAATTGAAAACTGAAATACCCTTGGAATCCCACAGCTCCGGGATACGGTCCTTCAGAATTCAAAACATGCTCCACAATTATGGTTAAAATAGTTGGCAACACTGGGACTTGCAGTTAACACTTGGTATTGCAGATTATGCAGCGCAGTAGTAACAGTGCTGAGTTACTTTAGAGAGAGGTCAGGCTGGTCCTGGTTATATTTTAGCTCTTTTGGGCAGAGTGAATTAGTACCCAACAAACACTGTACCTCCACACCAAAGCAACATATATCCATACTAGCCTGCAAGCCAGAACACAGATATACCCACCACATGTTGTTTTCTTGTTGTTGTTGTTTTTTGTTTTGTTTTTCCCATGGATAAGACATAAAGTGCACTAACTTCATGGGTTCCTCCCAGTGATGTCCATCAACTGACTCCCACTCTGAACAGAATTGTCTTCTCTCACTGCCAGTTGTTTGACAGCTGGTGTATGGTGCATTGAAAGTGTGCCTAAAAATGTGAGTTTATTTAAAATATAACCCCCTTCTTTAGGATGTGAAGGCTCTATCAATAGAGAAACTCAACATTCATAATACTGAAGTGCAAAGGAAGTGCAATCAATAAGCAGATCTTAGAAGAGCCCCATTTGAGAGCACAAGCAACCTTTATAGGTCTTCTTCATTAATCTTTCACAGCAAGGTCTAGAGGCAGAGTAAGAATGGGAATATCATTTTACATGGAAAGAAAAAAAAAAATAAAAAACAAATTACAGACATCACATTTTGTTGAATATTCAGTATTCCCACTCACAAAACAAGACTATATTCTACGTTCATAATAACTTGAAGCTAATGAAGCACAGCTGCTTTATATGCCTCAGAAGTAGATTAAGACACAACAGGATGTTCAGTAACTATGTTAAAAAAGCAAATTCCTTAATGTAACTGTATCAGTTAGTCCACAGGAAAAAAACTACATGCTGAAACTGGCTCTGTACTTTCGCTATCCTTCTAATTCACAGAATCACAGAATCACAGAATATTAGGGACTGGAAGGGACCTCAAAAGATCATCTAGTCCAATCCCCTTGCTGGAGCAGGAACCTAAATGAGATCACACAGGAAGGCGTCCAGGTGGGTCTTGAATGTCTCCAGAGAAGGAGACTCCACACCCTCCCTGGGCAGCCTGACCCAGTGCTCTGTCACCCTCACTGTAAAGAAGTTTTTTCTCAAGTTTAAGCAGAACCTCCTGTGTTCCAGCTCACACCCATTGCCCCTTGTCCTACCATTGGGCATCACTGAGAAGAGTCTGGCTGCATCCTCATGATATTTGCCCTCAACATATTTATAAACATTAATTAGGTCTCCCCTCAGCCTCCTCTTCTCCAAGCTAAAGAGACCCAGCTCCCTCAGCCTTTCCTCA
>NW_010290587.1:18983-67728 GCF_000700745.2 Antrostomus carolinensis | reverse complement strand
TGGCCTCACCGGGGCAGAGTAGAGGAGGAGGAGAACCTCTCTCGACCTACTAACCACACCCCTTCTAATGCACCCCAGGATGCCATTGGCCTTCCTGGCCACAAGGGCACAGTGCTGGCTCAAATTCCTTTGGATTAACTCATTCTCTTACATTGAATTCAAAAAAAGTAAAAGCAAAGATGATAACAATTAAATCTTGATCCAAACCTTGTCCTGAGCTGGCTGTATGAATGTCTGCTGTGTCTGAATTTTCATCTTTTCTTATGTAAAACTCACATCAAAAAAGTGGTGAGAAAATTTACTTCAACAGCAGCTACACAGTTATCAAAAGTACAGATACCTATTTAGAGTAAGCTTGTATTTAAGCCAATGTTGCAAATTGAAGCTGTAGTTGTTAAAAAAAAAAAAAAAAAAGGACAAAATATGAGCATTTTGCCACAGTTTTCCAAACAGATTTAATTTACAACTCATTTTTCATAAATTAGTGTGGTGTACAACATTTCCCAAAACTAATACATTTGTAAGTTAAAGTGGAAAAATGTAGTAGAAAGTTACACAACTTTTGTAAATATTAAGAGGAAAGTATTTGTAGCTTCATGTTATTGTATAAAACAGTCCTGGGCTGTAGACATAATATTTCTGACATTTGAGTTTTTCTTTGACCTTTGCAGCTCAGAAATTTCTTTTTAAAATACTTTATGTTATTTTCCAATCACTTTTTAAACTGCCTTTAAGCCAATACCTTTGATGTGCATCACCCCTTCCTCAGATTACCCAGATCCTGCTCTAGCTCTGGCAGTGTAAATCTGGTACAGGTGACCTCGTTTAAAGTTACTACAGAGTTGCATGGGTGTAATGTAACACAAAGCTTGGATCTCTTGCTATATTCAGCATAGCACCACTTTTAAACACCACTCCTTTAAGGTCTTGACAACTTGGAGATTTAATTGTGTGTTACATTTTACTGAAATGCTGAGAATTATCTCCCAGTCCAACATAAATAGAGCTTTATTTTAGTTCTTAGCCAGTTTTCCATTAATAATCCATACAGTCTGCAATGGTACACATGCTGTTGGCAACGATGTAAACCTAGAGAAGATCCAGTGAAGTCACTGGAAAAATGTATATGTAAAAAGGACAAGAGAGAGCAGAAGGAGTCCCAGTGTAACACATCTACCATGCTCATACATACCCAAGCCCACCTATTACTATAATTTATGTATATTTAATGCAAGAGTCAGCTGCTTTCTGTACAAGACATTGTTAGGGATAATGCATCAGGAGCATTAGAACCTAAGGAAGTGCAAAGGTAGCAAGTGTTTGGTATGCAGATACAAGGAACAGAGAACTGTGATGATTTAAAAAAAGCTCAAGATGAAAAATGTAAGGTTCTTGCTCATGATCACAGGTAGATAGAAATGGGGTGATGAAAGGGACAACAGGTCCCATCCTTTTCCCATAGGTTAGAATCATGGAATCATAGAATCATTTAGGTTGAAAAAGACTCTTGAGAACGTCAAGTCCGACCATAAAACGAACACTGCCAAATCCACCACTGACCTGTGTCCCTAAGCACCACATCTACAAGTCTTTTAAATACCTCCAGGGATGGTAACTCCATCACTGCCTTGGGCAGCCTGTTCCAGTGCTTGACAACCCTTTCAGTGAAGAAATTTTTCCTGATATCCAATCTAAACCTTCTCTGGTGCAACCTGAGGCCGTTTCCTCTTGTTCTACCACTTGGGAGAGGAGACCACCAACTACCTTGCTACAACCTACTTTTAGGTAGTTGTAGAGAGTTAAAATCCCTCTGGCAGAGATGGCCAGAAATAATATGGCTATTTTCTGCTCAGGCCCCTTGCTTTACAGCTGAGCATTAACACAAACTCTATGCAGAGCTGGAGTTTGCAGTTTATACCCTCCATTCACATGTATGTCCCATTCAGCCATTCCTCCAGCAGCTACAACCTGGAGGTAGGAAAGATGCCAGCATCCTACCTGCACCTGAGGGGACCATGAATCAGAGTCCCTGGGACTGCTTTGATCCAGTAGGGAATGCAATGCAATCCTACAATCACATCCTAGTCATGACAGTTTAATGGTTCATAGAAATAAACGTTCACTTCACTACACTCTTAAAGCAGCGTGGGTGCTCACAGCAGACAGAAACAAATCTATTTCTGAGACAGAAAAAAAATGAAATATTAAAGGAAAAAATATTGCAAGAACAAATAGGCAATTAAAAGTTATTTCTTAAATCTGACAAGCCTTTAACTTAGGCAGCTCTGCCATAATAACACCATAAAAGACTCATAAAGTGGCTATGGGAACTTCTATTGGATAGATATGAGATTTCATTGACAAGGGAACAAGAGCCAACAGACGAATGAAGCTTAGTTCCATAACATTTGTAAAGTATTTGAAAGTTTAATGTACTTTTAAAAAAGCTAAATATTATTACCAAAGTCAAGGGAGACAAATCTCGTGCATCTCCATTTATGGGAGTGGTCAGAGGGGTAACCAGGAAATTAGTTTATCAGATGCCAGTAATGGAGAAATGGAAAATTTGCATGAGAAACAAAATAATGTTTGTAAATGCTCTGATTTAATCTCAGTAACCACCCCAATATCTCTTGCATCCTCTTCCATTGCTTCCTGCCCTTTTCTTTCCCAAGTAGGATAGCAGACCTGGAAATTCAATGGCTTGGAGGGATATATGTATAAAACTGGCAGCATAGGCTTCCTCAAAGCATTAATATGAGCTCATTGCTCCAATCCCTTCTTCTCTAGCCCTCTACATAGAGCTACCCGTGATTGCCATGTCACCCTCAGATATTCCCTGCATAGTAGATTTGGCACTAAATCACTTCCACATTGCAGTCCTATTGGTGAAAATCTTCCCACCTTGCTCAGAGCAAATTTGGGATACAGATATGGTTATGACATGGTTCCAGAGCTGATGCTAATTGATTGTTCATTGATTTATTGTTTTATATAAGGTCTCTATATATTGGTACATTATTGCAGGAAACATTCAGAAGTATATTTTAATATATAGCTTACATATCTAATATGATATATATCTAGTATCCATACATTTGTGCAATGTATCTAATTTATATAGATTAGAAAATGGCACAGAAATTTCTTCAACAGAAAAATAAAAATACTTGCACTTGCATCAGAGAGATAAAAAGAACTAATTTACTTCTCAACCAGGGGAAGCAGCAACAGAAAGCGGTTGCAATGGGAAGTTAGAGAGATTCAGGAAGACGTATAAAAGCATCTGCTAAAACGTAACATATTTGTTCTGCTCAAAGTCCCATTTGTCAAGTATTTTAACACTAAAGGGCCACAAAGATGATGAGGGGCCTGGAGCATCTGCCTTACAAGGAGAGGCTGAGAGAGCTGGGACTCTTCAGCCTGGAGAAGAGAAGATTGAGAGGGGACCTTATCAATGTCTATAAATATCTGAAGTGCGGGGGCCAAATGGATGGGCTGGGCTCTTTTTGGTGGTTGCTGGTGACAGGACAAGGGGCAATGGGCAAAAACTGGAACCCCAGAAGTTCCAGACAAACTTAAAGAAAAATTTCTTTACTGTGAGGGTGCCAGAGCACTGGGACAGGCTGCCCAGAGAGGTTGTGGAGTCTCCATCTCTGGAGATGTTCAAAACCCACCTGGACGCTTTCCCATGCAACCTGGTGTAACCTGCTTTGGCAGGGGGGTGGGACTGGATGATCTCCTGAGATCCGTTCCAACCCCCACCATTCTGTGATTCTGTGATTCTGTAAAGAAAGCATTCCATTTGTTCCTTGCCCCAAATATTGCCTATTTCTGTAATTTTCTAACACGTCTCACCATATACCATTATGAAGGTCTATCAGTTTATTAGTTGCTCCTCACTTGAAAAGATCACCATTCCTCTTTATCTTTAAAACAGCTAAAGCGAGAAATGGAGCTGCCATGCTCTACAGTCCACCAGGATGGGGTATGGAGAGTAACCACCACCTCTCACGTCAAGTCAGAGCCACAGGCAGAAGAGACACACACAGGAAATTAAGCAAGTCATGGTTAGGAGATGGGGAGAAAAGATTAAGAAAGAAGAGAAAGCGGTGAAGTGCAGCAGGCAGTCATGATGAGGTTGGGAGAATTTTAATCCTGGAAGAAGAAGGTAAATGGTGTCCCCACAAGTGACCAATAGGAAGGAGGAATGTGGCTACATGAGTACTTCAGGCTGGATGTGACCCTCTAAAATTTTACACCCTATTGGGTCAAGCAGTTTCCCCTCTAAAGGCTTAGAAACCAGAACTGAAAATAAAACACTACACTCATTTACAATATTAGAACATCGAGGAGTGCTGAGGATCTGACTCATATTTTAAACACATAATGATGGCAATATTGTGACACTAGCAGCTCCAATTTACTATAATAGAATCCTCACGGTAGGTGTGGTAGAAGAACACAGCTGCAAACACTTTCATGGGAGTGTTATGTGTTTCTTTATTATTTAGGTCGGTTTGGTGGCTCAGTCCTCTTTCAGATGAAGATAATGGGAAGAAAACTTCCATTTACTTGATGATTGTGTACCCAGGCATTACTGGAATCCACAATAAAAGGTATTATTAGTTACTTTTATTACTGATCAACATTTTCAAATCAGAACCTGTAGTAAGATCCAAATTCAAATGTGTTTTTTAAGCACATTTAGCCCAATTTGATACAGTTGCCATTGATTTTTATATAAGCACCCATTAAACATTTAAATGGTTCCTCCAAAATCTGATCAAAACTGCAGAAGAGATCCCTTGTTGGACGTAGAACTATTTGTGTAATCAGACACTATAAATTAAGCAGGATGATCTTCAGCTGCAAAGTTGGGTTCCAATACATCTCCCAGCTTCCTCCAAAGTTAGAGAATTTAGGGTCATTGGGAGATTCAGGGGAAAGACCTTATGGCATGAAGCTATGGAGAGAAATTAAATTTAAATAAATAAATAAATAAAATTATGTTTATGCCATCCTTTAGTATGACTCCACAAAATCAACCCTAACATAGATGCAAATACATCAGCATTGCACGAACATTATCAATGCATTTGTCCTTACATAGATGCAGTTGCTGAAGGACCCCTACCAATGTCACTCTTCCCATGCTAATCTGTGTACCTTGGATGCAATGTGATAGGCTGTTTATATCCAGAACTTCTCTACCAGCAATAGACAAAACAAAATATCTCTAAAGTAATATGCAGATCTCCTGGAGCCCAAAAGATGGTGAAGAGAAGGTAAGAAACAGCTGAGAACCAACAGCCCTTGAATATAAAGGCTGCAGGAAGTCAAGTCCATCCTGCCTATTGCTTTGACAGCTGTAATCCTCACTGAATCTTTTTGCCACCTAGGACACAGAGATGCCAATAATAATACCTTTTCAGTAAATCCTTCTGTTAGATCTGCTTTACAGTTTCTGTTTATTAAATTACTGCCTATCCTTTTTTATATCTGTTTTCAAAACAGAAGAACACAGGGACAGGATTTATGAAAGCAAAAAATAGGTCACGGTTCAGCTGCCCCAGGCTATATTGCAAGCTAAACAAAAAAAAATTGCTAAGCTGCTTCTCACCAAAATCATCCTAATCTAGGAGTACCACAAGTACACTTCATGTTAGAAAAAATCATGTTAGTAAGAAAATATTTATTTGCCACTCCAATGCAAAGGCCACTATTGACATAACCAAATTTTATCTTCAGTCATTACAGATCCAAGCTTTTAAACTTTTCCTTTTAATTACTTGGACAACATCATGCTTTTTAAGATGAGGAGGTGTTAGATACTACATTTGCAAGCATGAAGCAGGCTGTGTGCAATGTCCTAGGAGGAGATAGAATCACAGAATCATTTGGTTGGGAAAGACCTTTGAGATCATGGAGTCCAACCGTACTTGTCCACTACTAAATATATCTCTCAGCACCACATCTACCCACCTTTTAAATCCTTCCAGGGATGGTGACTCAACTACCTCCCTAGGCAGCTCATTCCAGTGCCTGAGAATCCTTTCAGTGAATAAATTTTTCCTGATATCCAATCTGAACCTCCCTAACTCGGAGAGTTAGAACTTGGATAGAACAACTTCCTCTTGTTCTATCACTAGTTACTTAGGAGAAGAGACACACAACCACCTTGCTACAACCTCCTTTCAGGCAGTTGTAGAGATGGTTGCTATTGGCAGCCTGCACACAGGAAACCCATATCAGCATCTCCTTGGACCACAGTCTGCCGTTGAGGGTCTCTGCTTGACTAGGGCAGCATTTGGTCTACAGCAGATCCTTCTGCTTCCCAAACCCCTCTGCTCTCCCATTGCAGTATCACTAGTGATACTGTAGGGTTGCACATTCTGATATCACAAACCTAAGCAACACCTAGTTCAACTATTTAGATTAAAGAAGTTTTCCCATCTTTCTGAAATGTTATACAAGCTGCTATTTAATGACCACTGGCTGGTTCTTGCAAAGTAATGGCTACGATTGCAAGTGTGGGATTTTACTTAAAGAATTACTTCTGATCTCTAGTTTTATGATTTCCAGCCTTTGTAAAACACATCTCACATTTCAGCAAGTCTCTGATATGCACTAATATTAAAAACCAAAACCAACAAAAACTCATATCCAAAGACAAAACAATCTGCAACGAATCCCACAAGGTTGAACAAAGAAGGTTTATCATCTCATCCATGATTTAGGACCTGCTCTGCTGCTGGCTTGCAAGAACATTTAAGATACCTCCCAAAACACATCTGTTCTTCACAGCCTGTTCCCCATATGCAGCAGAAAAACACTGCATTTCTGGTCAAGCCTTGAACTGCAAATTACAGACAGCAGCAACAACAAGTATGACCTACTCAAGGTTTCAGAACTCCAGCTCCTGGCAGCTGAGGGGCTGATGAAGATTCTGCAGCACAAACCAGGCCACTCAGAGCAAAGCCAGGCAGCTGAGGGGCACAGGTGGAGATCACTACCAGCAGCAAAGCTCTGACCCCATCCTTGTGGTATAGGTGCTGCAGCCCACAGGCAGCAGGTACTGTTTCTGTGATAGGACTTACACATTTTCTCCTGTGCCTCCTCAAGCCACATCACAGGCTCCTGCATGGCTGGCCCAGGGGGACATCCTGGTGACCTGTGTCATCCTCCTATCTCATCTCATCCTCTCTGTACAGCACATCCACAGCATGATGCAATGTTACAGGTCCCTGCATTGTTGAGAAAGCAGGAAGAACTGGAGTTTAAATACATAAAAAATAGAAGAAGAGGAAGCTGGGTCTGATTTATTGGACACTCTGGTCTTCAACATTGTATGCTTTGAAATAATTGTGTTGCTTATTTGTGGCTTACAGGATGTGTCAGCTAAAATTTAAGACATAAATTCCACCCTGCATATTTTGTGGCTAAAATGGTCTGTTTGGTAGTGGCTAGGCAATGCTTTCTGAAACAAACATCACATGTACCCCAAAAGTATTTTTTTTTTTCTGTTGAAAAGTATCTTCTGACCATTTCATAGTTCACAGAATCATAGAACCATAGAATGGTTTGGATTGGAAGGGCCTTAAAGCTCATCCAGTTCCAACCCCCCTGCCATCAGCAGGGGGGATTGGAACCTTCCACTAGACCAAGTTTCTCAAAGCCTCATCCAACCTGACCTTGGACACTTCCAGGGAGGAGCAGCCACAGCTTCTCTGGGCAACCTGTTCCAGTTTCTCACCATCCTTATTCTTTCCATAGTCAAGAGCAGCTTCGCCACTGCTGCTAGTGAACACACATGACTTTGTGGTGCTGCATTCAGGTTTGGGGTGCTATTTCTTCCAAAATGGGGCCATATCTGTTTGCTGAGGCTGAGTCCCCCCACCCCAGCTCATGCTGCTGAGAAATTGGACACATTACTGTGAACTGCTTTAGCTCAGAGCCCCAGAAAAGTTCATAGCCAAAGTAAAATCCTGGCTTGGGTGGTGAATTTGGGATTTTTTGTTTGTTTGTTTAGAAAATAAACTGAAATGAGCAGGAGAGGAATAGAGCCAAATACAAGTGTCCTTGTAAACATGGGTGGGTTGTCACTCACTGATAAACAATGTATTGAAGTATGTGTGACATTAATTTGCTCATCGCTCTAGTGATACTCTACTGTTCTTTGTGGTTTTGGTATCAGTGAAGAATACTAATTGCTGAATAATACAAAGGTCCCTACACAGCTATCAGATGTTAATGACCTTCACTTACTCTGCTGTGCTGGAGCCGAACAACTGAGCTGCAGTGAAAGGCCACAAGCTCTTATTAATCCCCCTATAAAAGTTGCAATCAAAGAAGGCATCATAGTCTCCATAGAAACAACTGAAAAATCTCCATAGATATCACAAATAACCAAAAGGTTGGAAATCTTGAGCTGTGGATGAAACCCAGGGCCTTCCCCAACCCTTCCCGTGGCCCAGGACACCCTTTCAGCCCAGCCTGGGTCCACCAGTCCCTGCTCCAGCAATGCTGTAGGGTGCTGGTCTCCAGCTCCAGCCCAGCAGCAAAGCTGATGCCAAGGAGATGTGAATTTGTGCAGTGGTGCTAAACACACACTGAGCCCTGCAGAGCTTCTGAGGAAAACAGAAATATCACAGATGAACAGCATCAGCTCAAGGAAAACAGAGCCCTGGACGGTGTAATCAGGTCCTCATGCTCACATTTGTTTTTGAGGAGGTGGGAGGGGAAGCACAGCTCTCATCAGGGCATAGACTGCAGCAGCGACCAAGTCTGCTATTCTGTTTGTTTATTCTGGAAAGAGAAGACCAGCCACATGGTAGGAAAACCAGGGGACAAGTGTGGGCTTTAGAATGACCAGGAGAGAGCGAGCACAAGGAAAAGAGGGAAGGATTGCTCTCTGTAGCAGCAGAAGAGGGGTCACATCAATCACAACTCAGAAAGGGATCTGAAACTGACCCAGGAGCAAAGAGAAGAGAGCTGACAGGTAGCTTTGGCAGGAGGATACCCTTGTCCTCTATGTCCTCTTACAAACCATGTTTCCTCTGGAAGACATTGAACAAGAGAGGCAGAACTGGATTTGTGTAAGGAAGCATGAATGGGTAAACAAGTCACACCTGGAAGATGTTTAGAGGCAGAGCCCCATTACGGGCCAAATAATATGTCTGTTGCCCATCAACAGAGATTTCTTGCTTGGAGCCATCTGCTTGGAGCTCTGTGCTCTGGCACCTCTGCATCCTCCTGGTGATACTGAAATGGGCCCATGATGGGAATCTACCACACAACCTACTCTTAGGGCCATTTCACCATCATATATATCAGTCTTGCCTCAAACAATTTTTTCTTGCCTATGTTCTCCTTCATCCTTTTACCCTTTATATGTGTACCCACTCTGTTACCCTAAATGCATTTTTTTCCTCCTTGCTATTTACTGCCTTCAGATTTTTGTAGAATGTTATTCTTTCCAACTCGAATCACCACCAAGCCATATAAAATGCATTTTTAATCTTTCTTGTATAAAAAATGTCTCTCCAGCCCCTTCCTTCCTAATGACACTTTTCTCTGAATTTCCTCCAATTCATCCATGTCAGTCTGGCATTGATATGCCAGAGCCAGAGATACAGTTCCACCTGTGCCATATACAGCTGGATCATCACCTCCCTGGAAGATAATGTTTTTGCCTCTGTGTGTAGCCCCAAAATCATACTCTTTAGTGCCAATACAAGCCCACGTCTAATTGGTTTCCCACTGCTATCTCTAGGGGCTGTTTTTTTTCATTTCTAGTGCTCTTTAAGTATCTCTCTCCTGCAGAACAGCTGAGTCTCCGATTATTTTTCCCCAGATGTATGAGATTGCATTTTCCAAGCTGGATCTTTTCTGTTACAATTATTCCCTATTTCTAACCTTTACCTTCCCTTCCACCACTTCCACTCTTCTTAATCTTCCCAGCTCCTTGCAAGGCAGCATCCTCTTCTCATTTAGGGATTCAGTATAACCTGAGTAGAAAGCAAACCCAGGAACACACTGTGCCTTGAAGTTGACAATTTTTTCCCTCAATAAGAGGCATCTTTTAGCATCTATAGATACAATCCAAATTATTTTTCCCCTACATGCTTGCCCTTTGCTTGGCATGCTGGAGAGTAACAGAGGGCTAAAGCTGAGGTCCCATCCCTTACTCTCCATGACTGCTAACCTATCTGTGAGAAGAGAACAGAGCCCCCCCATGGAAGTTAATCCTTCTCCTTCAAAACTGCAGATGCTCAGTCGTGTCACCTACATGGTGGGAGAGATTATCTTGCCCTCCTTGTGCTGCCTACAGTTTCTTACAGCTCACCAGGGAAGCAACCTCGCAAAAATAAAACAGAAATCCCAACAGCCTCTCTCCAGGACTTCTTCCCATTTATCATTTCTCTCCCTGTTTATCACCTTCCTTGCCAGCCTCAGGCAGTGTAAAAGTACTCACAGCCAAGAACTCCTAAACTTGTTTTTGTGATTCAATGAATCAAAAGCTCTTCTTTGTGAAACAGTTTTTTTTCTAAAAATACTCACTATTTCTATAGAGCGTCCCACTGGAGTCAATGAGGGCACAGATATTTTCTAATCTTCCCGTTGACATCTAACTCCCATCAGCACTGATGGTCAGTGCTTCAGTAGACAGGCTGGATGTACCAATTTCAAGTGTTATTTGTATTTGTTTTCAGTCTCTTCCCTCTCTAGCCAGGGAACAGATATTTTTCTTAACAGCTGCTCTCAAGGTGGATCACAAGCATTGTATATACACATCTAAATAAGGATGAGGACAAGAAAAGTTATAAAGTTTAAATCCTTGACGTTCAACATTGATTTCAAGCAGCAGGTATTAAACTTTTACCTATTTTTTTAAAATCTCACATCATCCTAGAGTGGAAGCAGACGACCATCCCCATGCTACAGCTGAGAAGAACAACATACAGAAGCACAAGGCACGTCAAAGCTCCCCTTTGAGTTCTGCTGCCCCTAGAAGCTGTCAGCGGTATTTCTGAATTTTGTCCAGAAAGATTAACAACAAAATTTTCTAGAAACTGTTGTTTATTGTTGATACCAAATGTGAGAGACCTTAAAACAGGTCCAGAGAAGGGTAACGGAGCTGGGGAAGGGTCTGAAGCACAAGTGTGATGAGTTCACAGCTGAAGGAACTGAGGTTGTTTAGTCTGGAGAAAAAGAGGCTGAGGGGAGACCTTCTGGGTCTCTACAACAACCTGAAAGGAGGTTGTACTGAGTTGGGAGTCCATCTCTTCTCCCAGGTAACCAGTGATAGAACAAGAGGAAATGGGCTCAAGTTGCACCAGGGGAGGTTTAGATTGGATATCAGGAAAAACTTCTTCACAGAAGGGGTTGTCAAGCATTGGAACAGGCTGCCCAGGGAAGTGGTGGAGTCACCACCCCTGGTGGTATTTAAAAGACAGGCTGACGAGGTTTAGAGGTTGACAGGACATGGTTTAGAGGTGGAATTGGTAGTGTCAGGTTTATGGTTGGACTTGGTGATATTAAAGGTCTTTTCCAACCACTACAATTCTATGATTCTAAAACCTGATTTGAAAGGCTAAAGGGGTCTCCTAACCTATGGTTACTCTAAGAGTAGTGGCAGATCTCAGCTTCCAAAATTAGCCACAAGGTATTTGATCAAGTCATATGAGAGGGGATGATACTGGATGCAAATGTATCTTTGTGGGTGCTGCTGCCATTGCTCTTGATGAGTAAGAAAAGAGTGCAAGTCTACCACAACACTGGGAACAACCCCTGTAAATGAAAGGGTGAGGAGGACTCAAGGCAAAGCTCGAAGAAGTTGGGGGAAGGAAAGGGAATGGCTGAAATCAGGAAATGTGCTTGGGCAGCAAAATACCTCACTATGGCACTTCAGGCTTAGAGCATGTACCTCCTCATGTTTCTTCCTTTGAATTTCAGGTATTTCTGGCTCTTTTCCCCAGGCAAAACGCTGCTCTGAAACAAGAGCTAACAGCATAAGACTCCTCAAAGGGCTAGAGCTCTGAAGAGAAATAGCCAGCTACCTCTGCAGCCAAACTAGCATCAAGTCTTTGGAATGGCCTTTCCTACCCCTGGAGAAAAAGAGACTGTATATTGCAAGTGAAACCCTCAGGTGTCAGGCATACGAGGATAATAAGTATGCTATTAATGCCCTAAGAAAGCATCATAACATAAAATATCCCCTCTTTCATTACAGTAATGTGAAGCAAAATATACATATATATGTTGGGCATACATATTCATCTATACAAAATATCAGACGCTCCTTTAATCATTTGCTTTTAGAATAACAAAAAGTGAGATGTCATATTCAAAAAGGGAAGGTTAATGAAATCTGCAAGCGTCACTTTGAAAGTGGATGGAAAGAGAGAGAATAGTGGCCATTTATCTCTTGTTCCTGATGTCATGAAGGAAAAGATTAACAGAAGTGAGAAGCAAAATCTATGAGGTCAGCTCTGATTGCTTATTTGTTCCTTTGTTATGTCTGATACGCCCAATGAAAATCAATGCACCTTAACAACAGAGCTAGGCAGGAATAAAAGATTTGCACTCTAAAAGGAAGAGAGAACAGTGGTAGTTCAGATGGAGACTGTGAGTCAGGGCAGGATCCACCTTACCAGATGTAGACAACTAAAGTGTGGATGTGTCCGAGAGGCACTTCAAAGGCACAACTCCTCTTATTCTGCAGTCAGCACCTGAAACAGTGGATGGCTCTTACCTTGAAAATGCCTCTTTCTCCATACTGACAATAAAAAGGGTTCCTATTGGATGTGCAGATCTATACTGCAGATGTCTAAAGTTACTCAGAATTAATATCAGCCCCCTATAATTCAATGATGGCACACAGACCCATGCACAGAGCAGGGAATTTGCCCCTGGATCATTCAGGGCTGGTCAGAGTTGTACCATCCTGTGATTAGCAGCCAGCTATGGGGCAGGGCTAAGGGAGCAGAGGCACGAGGCTGAGAGCTGGTGGGGATGGGAACTTGAGAATCAAGCAGGAGATTTTCCAACTCAGTATCCATATCAGCCACAAGAAAGGAGAAGGGAAGAGAGAATACTCATACAAATGCTGGTTTTCAGCTGTGGGCTACAGCATATTTAAGCAGGTAAAGTATCAACTGCAGCATTAAATCCTGAAAACTTCTCAGGGACTCTAAGATAGAAGGGACAGTCCTTTGGATGCAGATATTACACAACCTGAATACTACCAAAGTTATTACAGTGCCCTCATATAAATCACTGTTAGCCTCTCCTCTAGAACACTTTGTGCAACTCTTATCACTCAGTCTCAAGAGGAACATAGCAGAACTAGAGAAGGCAATATTCAAAGAAGGGCAACAAGGCTGGTGAGGATGAAAATATTTGGACGGTATATCTCAAGGGGAAAGAAACAAGAAGAGCAATGAAGAAATACATAGTGACTGAGATGGAAAAGAGGGATTGGGTCACTCTATCCACCTCAGTTAATACAATATATCTGACATAGGTGATTGTTGGTGAGCCAGCTTGTGGAAGAGGAGACTACAGAAGTGGATCTCATGGACATTCCTTCCCTCATCTCCTTTCCCTTTCCCTGCCCCTTCCTTCCTCTCTTCCTAGATTAGCTTTCCACTGGACTATGGACCGGACCATGTGCCTGCACTGCTACCCACATTCAACTGCCAACAGAAGAGAGAGGACAGGAATATGGGTTGGATTTGTGCAACCCCCCAGCCCAGCAACAGCGTATGTTAGGGTTGGTTGAGTCAGTCATGACATCCCATCTCAGCTTCTCCAGAGCAGAGCCAATACTTTTAGCCAATCCAAAATCCCTAAACTGGTTGGTTCTCAAAAAAGAATCAGACTTGAGAACATCTACATCTTTCTCCTAGCAGACCATGAAAAGACAGAACCCTCTATTTGACTCCAAAAAGGGAGAATCTCACAGAGGAGTCAACAGTTCAGTTTCAGGGAAGGAAATCCTCTACCACTGACACAGTTCTGCAAGGCAAAGCTGTAAGCACTGAGGGCAGCAGTCGTACCAGTGCTGTTGGTTCATGTCTTTGCAAGTTCCCAGGAAACTGCAAGGAAATTGAAACTATATCCCTTTGGCCATTGTTGGATTCTCATGACTCACATGAACCCATCACAGGTGCAGTCAATGCAACTGCAAGTGGGTAATTCCACAATGGAGGGAAAAAAAAAATTCTAAATAGAGCAGAATTGGACCATGAAACTCATTGCTACAAGACACTGCTGCTGAGATCTAGATCTTGGCTCAATAAAACGAAACAGACAAATTTTGTTTAAAAAAAAATCTTCTGGTATGTTATTTGTTTGATTTTTAAATACAGAATTGAACTGCATAGGACATTGCACTGATTCAGCATGGCAGCTCTTGTATTCGTGTATGAGATAACGTTGCCAATAAGACAAATACAATTCTTGGGCAGAAGTACATCATCATTGCATCAGAATAAACTTTGGTTTCCAAGAACAAGTTTACTCAGCAGTCTGTGTAATGTATTGAAGAATAGATAATCATTCTGGTATCTCGTAAATGGCATCACTCTTGCATCCAAGTCATTAAAATAGAATAAAGCAAAATAACACAAAATTTCTTTTAAATTAAATAGGAAATTACAAATTAGGCAACTTTTTTTTTAAGTCCTTATTCATTCATTTGATGCTGAAAGAAATATGTCTAAATAGTTCAGATCATCTCTCATAGATAGCAAGTAATGCTTCCCATCATTCCTGATTTCCTATTTGCTTTGCTTTTCTCTGCAATTTTGTCTTATTACTCTCTTAAATCTGTGCAACTGGTTTTATTTTCCACATTTATTTTTACTCACTTCATTTATTTCAAGAATTGTTGCTATGTTAACTATTATATTTCCTCCCATCTGTGATTTCTCTTTTTTGGGAGATAAATATTTTTTCTTTATTTGTAATAGCTTATGATTAATAATTCAGTTCTTCTGAGGAAAGTCTAAGTTACTTTATATGTGAAAGCTATTTATTTTATGAACAGCAGGACCAAGGACTAAAAAAGCTAAAATGATCCTGCTCAAAATACCTGAATTGCTCAATCCCACATGGAGTTGCACTGATTTTAATGTGTCCCCACCTGGGAAGAAAATTATGTGATAATTTTGTGCTACATCCCATATGCATTAACAAAGATTTCCTGAACAATCATACTCAGAGGCCGGTGTCATAGTCTCAAGAGAACTAAAGAGAGAAAGAAATCAAAGAACTGGAATAGTGATGTTTAAGCAAGATGGCAAAGAGAAGCAGAAGGCAACTCAGTCTGGATGGACATGCTAAATCATTACCCAGTTCTCAGTAGCTCCATTGCCTTGTCTCCGGAGGAATAAAACAGAAAGCTATCTAAAACTGAAGTGTGCAGAGTTCAGAGATCTCATCAGAGGAAAACTGAAATTATCTTATCTGAGATAATCCCAGTCCCATGTGTAGGACAGATAGTAGAGGATTTTTGGACTTTTTCTTCTGCAAATTTACTTCTAGCTGTACAGCGAATGTACCTGAAAGTTTTGCATCATTTCGGGTCTTCCACTGGCAAAGGAGCAACCACAGCTGGATTAATCTAACTCTCACAGTAGGGTAGATGACCCAGGTTTGCTAGAGCAATGACTGACTGTCATAGAAATGCCTCACTGAGAGACACTTGAAGAGTTTGTTCTATTTAAATAGTTATTCCCCTAACCCCTGCCTTTTCTTTGGCAAGGTACATGGTGACAATAAACTAGGTATTACCAGATTCTAATTTACCAAAGGCATAACAAGAAGCAACATCTGGAAGGTGTAACTGGGCAACTTCAATCAGAAATAAGACATACCTTTTAACCAGGAAAGTAATTAACCAAGAAATGAATGTGGAAGTTGCTGATTCCTTCTGCCTTGATGTATTGAAGCCAAGACTGAATGCCTTTATGGCAAACCATGCTTTATCCAAATATAAACACTGCTGGGCTTGGTAAAGGGTACTGCATAAAGTGCAATTGTTTATGATATATGGGCCGTCAGGCCAGTTGAGCAAATAGTCTCTTGTGGCTCTCTGCTCTATAAATCTATTAACTAGAGTTTGGGATTTATAGAGTAGAGGGCCAGAAGGAGCAACTGTCATTGAAGTTGTATAATCAGTTCCCATGGATTCTATCATGTTTCTTTTGGAATTGTTGGCAAAAATTGCATTGTATGGGCCATACTTGCCCCAAATCATGATAGGAAAATGCTTTTATAAATGAGGGTGAGAAGACTGAGAGGGAAGAAACAGCATTTGTTCGTTGTTAAATCTGTAAGTATTTAGGAACTTGTTACTTTGTTAGCATTTAGAGAATTTAGAGTCAACGGCAGTTGCCTTGTTGGAAACAGAGATCTTTGCAATGACCTGCTGAGAAATAAAAAGAAATATGCTAATCACTGCATAAGCTTGAAATTTGACAAATTTAAACCCACTTTCCACTTTATATTTCATTTTTGCCAAGGCCAAACAACATGAAATTTGACATGTTTCACATTATCTTAGAAAACATTTGATTTTGAAAGCTTAACCTATTCAAAGGAAATCACTCTCAGGTAGAGTAATTGCATTGCTGATCCATCAATTACCATCACTGTAAAATATATATATTTTTAAAGTGTCCTAACATTTCCTTTAATGTCAACTCTCAGAACGAATTTAGCTAGAAACTTCAATTTTAAAATGCAGCAGACATAAAGAAACAGCCCATAGGTCTGGGTGCCTGTGAAAAACCCTGTGCAAAAATGGGCTTTAATATAGACAGAGACATCAGTGAACTGAAAGCAGAGTCAAGGTCCCAGGTGTTCAGATCTTTCATGTGATCATCATATGTGTGTCGTGTAATATTACTGTTTAACAGCCTTCAAAATGCTGATTGTGTGTCATCCATGCTCTCCCACCCCTAGCAGTGCCAAGAATAAAGGCAACACTACCACTGATCTCTGTGTTCTGCCCTGGATACTTTGACAATAGGTGTATATCCCTCTTCCAGATGGCCAAGAAAAGTAGATGACAGGTTTCAGTAGGGTGGACAATAGGTACAGTCTGGAAATAGAAGAAATAAAGACAGATGGGGAACATAGGAAAGAAAATCAACATGCAGAGGTGGGAGAGCATCTAGGGATGAATGAAAAGCATCCTCAGCTTGATTCAAAGGTGAGTGTTAATACTGAGGGATACTTCTCATTGAAGCAGTTGAACGGAGCTGCTCCCTTGAGTGTTCCCCATGTTATATCCCATGAGCTCCCAGTGCTGTGGGCTCAGAGCTATCAAGACCTGGTTTCCCATAGAGGTATCCAGCAATCAACAGCTCCAGCTGCCATCCCATATCTTTACCCCTATTTCCCCTCCAGCAATGCTTGCTGTCTGTCATACCCCCAAACTGCTGGCAGGGAAAGAAGCTGTAATTATGAATGTGCAGGTTGGCCGTGGTAACTGGATAGCAGTAGGATGAACACTTTGGAGAAGTGCTGAGCTCCCACTTTTCTGGGAAGGAGAAGTGGTGGAGTGGAGGGGAGTTAATGTAAATCTCTCACCTCTACTCAGCCACTAAATTTCACAGAGTTTGTAGACATCTTTAGCAGGTCAACACTTAAGGCAGGTCTGGAAAAAACTGGCCAATGGGAGGGTGGGTGGGGGACAGAGAGGAAGGAGTGATTGACAAATGCAAACAGATGACAGTTTAGTGTCTTTCAGCCCAACAAGACAACCCATTCTTCCTGAAAATACCTCTCTGAGGCATGCCCTTTGCTATAAAACCCCTGGCTCCTGTCCTCTAAATAAAGAACAGGACACATTTATCCCAAGGTCTGAATTTTAATTCACTTATAACTATCTAGCCCTGTAATAATATAGTATTATTGTTATTATTGTTAGCAACAGGCCTTTAGCTTTGTATTGAGTTTCCAAGGTCTCAGGATTGAGCCCTGTTGATTTCCCTGACTGAACTTTTCTTAACTCGCCTGCAGTTTTATTTTAATTTGGTTTAGCTGACACAGTAATTTCTTTAATTGGCCAGGTGTCTATGGCTAATTTGTTTCACTTCTATTTATCTTCATATGGTAGAACTATAGTTTTATATAGACAGAAATAACAGGCAATTGGTCCGTGTAGAATGAAATATTTATGACTAACACAATGATGTAGCATAGAGAAATACAAGCCTGGCCCAATAGCAGAGGCCTTGAGATGGGGAACATAGAACATGGCGTAGAGTACAGGCAGGGGATGATAAGAGCTGGAGCACAGGCTGGCACTGTAGACCTCATCACTATAAATAACTTGCCCATGGTCAATTAAAGAAAATGCAGACCTGAAACTGGACAAAACTGGTTTTAGAGGTAACAAAGAGAACAAAGAAATAATATCTAACATGGAAAAAAGGCACCAAATATAGAATATTTTGATGTAACCTGTAACCTGGAGCTGCAGACCAATGAAGAATGAGCAAAAGCATAAAAGTGTGTTTGAAAACATAAAAACAGCCCTGAGTGGATCCTAAAGGGAGGAAGATGAAAACATCAACACAAACATCACATTCCTCCCAGTAAACGATTCCAGATACTGATTATCTGCTTTAACATTCTGCACTCCTCAGCACCACTACTCGAGTGAAACTACCAACCCTAGGACCCAGAGAGGCATGGAAGAGCGAGCACACCACCAGGAAAAGGGGCAGAAACTAAAAAGTGTGAGCATAGCTATTGTAATTTTTTTTTTCTGACACAGTTAAATCTAGACTAATGATGATTAGACGCTTAAGATTTCAGTCATACTAACAATGGCTTTACTTACATATGACGTGTGCTCATTCTTTGCCCATAAACAAGATTTTGAGCATAATAACCCAAGCAACAGTGATTGCTGTCCTTCATTCCTTCCTTTGGGAGAACAGAGATATTAGGACAGGGCCTATTGCATGTGCCCATTCAGGCTGAAGGACTGAGTCTTCATAACAGGTGGAGAGGGTTGTTTGAGGTGTTCTAAGGAGTAGATTTAAGATTGGCTAGATTAGCCACATCAATTATTCCAACATTAATACTCCATAACAAATGGCTTTTATCAGTTTAGGGATTTTGTACCAGAAGGCAAGGTCCCTTCACATATAGGATCTTGACCATGAAGGACTAATGGAACATCTCTGTGAGAAGCAAAGCAGTTTATCATCTCAAGTTCCCATCTCTGATACTTGCAATTTTTCCAAGCGTCCACAAGGATTCAAATCTGCTCACCAGCCCCAAGGACCACAACTACAGGGGGAGAAGTCTTACTTCATTGCCCCTACTCTAAAGCTATCAGGATTTCCACATATTCAGCATGGGGCTAGAAAATAATAAGATAGAAACTATCTTTATTATTAGGGGTACTGACTGTCTTGGACTAATTGCCTTGCTACAAATTCAAAATAGTCCATTTTAGAGTCTATATGAAAGTTATTATGTAAGTTAAAGTATAGATAATTAACTTCTGTACATTGTCATTATGTTTAACTTCATTTTGAGGGACAGAGAGGAAAGTTAAAAACATACATTTTTAAAAAAAAAGTTTCTTGTTCCTCTAATGAACCAGCCCCAAAGCCAGGCTCTTATACAGATGTTAAAGTGCTGACCCTCCTGTTGTTAAAATGGGCAGAAATAATGGTGTTCCTATTTTCCCAAAGCTTTTTACATAGATTTTTTTTTTTTTTTCTAAATTCTGTCCTCCTCCTTCATTGTGATAAAGAAAACAGTTGCTATGGCACAAGGTGAAACCAAACATCCTCTTTTCTCTACGGAAAGAAGAGCCTATCTCACCACAGGTCTTTCTCTCAGATCTGAGTATAAATAAATGCTGAAAATAAAGCAAGTTTCACTTCTAAGCTTTGAATTCCCCTGTGCAAATCTGAATATAATTACATGGAATACACACACTCTACTGCTGGCTGGCAAAGATGCAAAAATGACTCTTCTAGGTCTGTAGATTATTAAGACAAACCTCTCTCAAAAACCTCTGGCTATCAGTAAATGAATCACTACATCTCAATCAGGAGATAACAGCCATTTTAGGGAAGTAATTGTGATCTCAAAGCTCCTACTTACTTTGCAGCACAGGCGAAGTGGAAATTGGAAGAAATAGTAATACCACCTTCAGCAGAAAAATCTCAAAGCAGTGCACAAACATGACTGGATGAAATCTCACAGTGTGCTAAGATTCATGCTATGCACCTCTTATGTCAGACTGGAAAATAGCACACAGCAGTTATGTGCTCTGCTGAGGTCTCAAAATAAGTCAGGAGGAGCTCTGAGAACTGCACCTAGGGCTTACATGCTCCTGCTCCAGCCACCACAACACCAGGAACAATGAAGGATGAAAGTTTCAGAGTTATCCTGCAGACACAAAGATTTTAACAGCAGGCCAGTTTTCCTGCTAGGATGAGCATGTAGGGATGTGTGTAATAGTTATATACAGAATCTCTTACATTTGAGATAGGACTTTTCACTTGGAAGAAGCTAGATATGCACAAACAAGCTCAAAGCATCCATCCATCTACAGTGCAAGTCACTTCCTCAGGCTTGTGACTAAAGGTTTTCCTTTTTCAAGAGAAACACCATAAGAGTTCCCTCTCTGGTGTCCATCAGAAAAGAATTAATTCACAAAACTGACACTTTTCTTTTTTAAAAAATACATTTTAATAATAAATGTTCAACATTTTAAAATTACATTTTAACTCAAAAATAATTTTTTCACAAACTCTTGGAAATAAGGGTATTAACAACAAATAGTATCTCTTCATTTAAGACAGAACAGTTGATAGATAAAATGATTTGTGACTTGCAGTGCTGTGCATTCAAGACAGCAAGTTCATAAACCTACAAAAAAACACAGAATTATTTCTTCAACAAAGGGGAAAATCATAAACTGCATGGAACATTAGATTCATGCATGACACCACATCAGTCTCCTAAAAGTGAAGAATGTTGCTTTGATGCCTTCACAGCAACTCATGAGCTACACTGTCTCCAATTTTCAGCCCAGAAGAAATATGCAGCTTAAAAGAATTTAGGAACTGGGAAAGCTCATACGCATGCTGAACAATTCCCTAAGAAATATGGCTTACTAAGAAAATAGCGATGACTTAGGGAAGATGGAGCTGATTTCTTGAAGAATGTCCATTTCGTACTCTGTCACACATCAACTGCATCATATCAATATCTGCTTCTATACAGCTCCATGATTCAAATGAATAATGTTCAAGAAGCATTGCTTCCCCCCCACTTCAGGATGCTTTTTTTCTGCTGCTGATGCTTTTAAATTACATTTCAGGACCTCAGCCAATAGTACACAGCTTTTTCCACAAGTGGAAGTAATTCAGGGACACAAATATGCAGGCTGGTCTTTATGTCCACATTCTTTATAGCAGAAGTATTGAGTTCTCCTGGATGCTGAAAAGTGCCATGGTGCAAGTGATGCAGCAAACTGGAGTGGTCAATAACAGTCCTGTGGTGCAGGCTGATGACTGAAGCTGAACTGTGAAAAATACCAGAGTAGAAGAACCTGTCAAAGAATGAATATGATAAGTACATTCAAAATTAAGTATAATATTTTATTCTTTTATGCATATAAAAGCCATTCATTAGAAATTCAGCTTATAAAAAATGTTAAACAGGAGACCTTGCCAAACCCGTGTACACTCTGTGCTTACTAGTGACAACTAAACATTCCAAGGTACTGAGATGATCTTGCCCAGTGCTATTGTGACCTTTTATATCCTACTACCTCCAGTAGGATTTAAGAGTCCTTAAGAGTCCCAGGAACAATCATTCCCTTTTTAAACAGTTGCCTTGACTTATGCCAAGAATATTTGCTTCCTAATTAAACTTCCTCTGCTACTTTCTTTAAGCTGGGTTGGAAACAACGCAGCCTGATTCAATCATCTCACTTTCCCAAGAAGTCACACCAGGTAAAGTTTTCCTCTACATGAACTTGGGAAGACAGTATCTAGAAAAAAAATTTAAAAAACAATTCATGTGATACTGTTACACCTTCTTACTAGGAACAAAAAAAACTATGGCAGTGCAGTGCCTGAGAATATGAGAACTGGTAACATAATAGTTCTTTCTGAAAAATGACTGGATGAAAGTCTTTGAGTTTACTTCAAAGATGACTTTATAGACTATTGAACCTGCTCTCCATCCCTCAATACTGGCCACATCCCAAACTACTCAATTAAAATAGGAAACTTCACTGTGGAAAACAGTTTATATTTAAATAGATGACTAATGCTCATAAGATAGTAAAGGAAGACTTTTGCCATTTTAAAACAGCTCTAATGAGAAGCAGATCCTTCTCCCTCCTTCCTAGACCTTCAGCTACCATTGGAAAGCAACATACATTTTTCTGCATATTCTCCTCGAACCAGTAGGCCTTGAAATCAATGGCATCAGCAGAACAGAGACAATATCCTTATTTTTTGTTGTTGCTAGTCAAAGTTCTTCCCATTTAGATTATTCATTTCTCATCCTCAAGTAAATAGCAAAGTTCAGACAGTAATTGCTAAGCCCATTGCAATGCTGAAGCACCAGATCATTTGGCAATCTCAGGAATGGGGCTGAGTGCTGGGAAGCTCCTGCAAGGCTGTGAGAGAAAAGGTCTGCAGCCATTGTTTTTTTCCCAATCTGCCTGCACCTCCCTTAATGGTGGAGAGGGATTACAACTTCATCTTTTCTCTGCCTCCTAAAGTGGGATTTGGCTTAACAAGTCATGGGATAGAGCTATCTGCACAGCACCCATGCACACCAGGGAAAAGGGGCGTTTCTGCTCTAAGAAAGGCAAGTCCATTGATGGAGGAGGCAACATGTTCTGTCTCTCTGAACCTGTAAGAGTTTAAGCAGCCTGCTCTGAGAGTAAGCATATTTGACCCAAGTTGAATGAAAACTCCTGAGCAATGTTATTTCACTTGCCTGTAGGCATCCTATCTTGCAAACTCAACACCCACTTTGAGAACCTGATGAATCTTAGAAAGGAGGAGAAGACGGGGTGACACCAGCATGACTGCCTTTTGGAAAAATGGTGAAACCAGCCTGTCTTTCTAGGACTACAGTCATACACATCATACACCAACCATCTTCCTCCAGAACAGCTCTTCTGAGTAGAGCTTCCCCCAGTACCACAAGATTATTGAGAGACCTCTGCAGCCCCTGCGGGATTTGTGAAGAAACCTTGGCCAAATTAACATCAGAAGGAGTTTTACAATAACATCATTAACTCTCTGTTACTGACAAATCAATGAGCACTGAGCATGTTCAGGTACTATATTGACATACTCCAGCCAAATCACCTAAGACAGCACCAGAAGTAAGACATCTAAAGTGGAAATTAAAGCCACAGTGCATTACAGAGGAAAGTTTAACAATTATAAGATTGTGTGTTGAGAGGAAACTTTTTCCCCCTAAGAATTTATCATTCTACTAAGAATGCTAAGAATGGAATTCAAAGTTTAAAAACCAATCAAGCCAGAGAGACAAAGCAAGATGTTTTCCATCATATTATCCTGAACAGTAAGTCTTCCCCAAGCAACAGCTCTGCCTAGAATCAAGCACTGGCAAGTAACAGAAGGGTGGGAGTTTTTTCAAGAGTCCTTTTCTGCTGCTCTTTCCCACAGTAGTAGGGTGCCTAAAACACTCCACCTCGTTTGCTCCCATCTCTGTGTTTCTCATTACTCTGCTGTTCTTGTCCCATGATACAAATGTACTTTCTCAGTACTTTAAGAATCCAGGACAAATTGTACTATTAATCTTATTTTTCTACAGAATATATCAGACACTAAGTGGATTAAGTTTCCATATCCTGCCTCACTGATGTCTGTTAGCATTGATCAACATAAAAAAATATGGAACAGTAGATCAATTTATAAGACAATTTCATCTTTGGTTTCTCTGCCTGCATTTGCCCAATTATTGCTAGTTTTGATTCAGTGGTGTGGACATCAAACCACTAAAAATAACAATACCAGTCACTGGAAACCCACCAGATGGTAGTGTCTTTGATGAGTGGTCATGAGATCATGAAAGGTGCCTATGAAAGTTTTGCTGAACACCCCTGAAGGAGCATATCTTACCTTTTCTCTTCAGTGCAATAGGAAGACTTAAATTTGTCAGACTTGTAAAGCCTATTATAGTTACAGTAAATCTTCAAGAACTGTAGCAAGATGTCAGACCAGTAAGCAAACAGTAAGTGACACAATGAAAGAATAATGTTTCCTGGAGCAGGTTCTTCTAATTTTATGAAGAGTAAAATTTCACATGTAGTCTTTTCTAAGAAGTTAATAGGATGTGATGCAAGTGAACTCTATCACTGGCTCTTATAAAGTTACATTTGAATTCCTGAAAAAATTAATTTTCTGATTTCATACAGAGATTGAAATGAAAGGGGGAAAGAAGACTCAGAGTAAACAGCTTTTATTGAACAAATGTAAAAGACAACCACCTAGAAGGTGGATTTTAAAACAAAGACCTAGAGGAAGAGTATAGTGTGCAATTTCTATCAGAAAATATAAAAAGAAAGAAAAAAAAAAAATAACACTATAGGAAGGAAATAACCACAAGGCTTTATGTGTGTATTCCCTGGATGGTAAGAACCTTGAAAGAGTTCTGCGCAGATACGTGGTACAAACAATCACAAGATAATCTCATAGCTGAATTGTTCACATTGAACTGTTAATGCAACTGGTTTAGAAGGGACAAGAAAAAGGGACACTGCAGGGCACGTATTAATAAGTTGGTCTGAGGGACCAAGGCAAAAGAAATCATGTTTCCAGTCTGCTTTGAGACAGGAAGAAGAAAAGATTAAAAGTTGTAAGGCTTGAGATTTCTGGTTTGTGAAGAGACTGCAATTGCAAATATACCCCTGGATAGCATGTCAGCCCCATCTGACCTATGCATGTATGGATAACCATTGCTCTAGAAAGTCCAGATAATTTATCTTAATCAAGGGGCAACAGCAAAGAACAATGCAGGGCTGAAGGGAGCGGGGAAAAAAAAGAATTTATAGCACTATATTATTCACTAAAGTAAAATATCTTTTATTAATCACTGCCAAACTGGTAACTGTAATAAACGGGAGCTAACAGAGATATTTAACATTGGTTATTCTTCATAGGTCATAAATAATAGAAGGAAAACAGGATTCTTCCTGGGAAATACTAGTAATGTATTCTCTCTAAAATACAGTGGAAGCAGTGAAGGTGGCTTTGTAAGAAGGTAACACACAACTGCTTTGAGATACTGCTTTCTGTTTGTATTAAGAAAAATATTTAAGCTGTACTCACTGAACATAATTACAGATGCTTTCAAAGTTCTTTAAATATTTAACTACTCAATCATCACAATATCTCTATTAAATAGATATTTCTTTGTACCCCTAATTTACATAAAAGAAACAACTTTTAAAGGTTATTTTTAAAAGTGGTTTTGTTTCTTTCATGTTGTGCTGGGAACTGCAAAAACTACTGTATAGATGCTTTTGCAGGTGCAGCTTTGTAGATGCAGACACAAATGAGAGGTTTTCAGCTCTTTGATTAGTGCTGCCAGTCAAGCCAATATTCACTACAAGCTTCAAAACGTGGATGCAAGGAAGAAAAAGGACAAAACTATATCTGCAAATTTCCAGTCCAGCCTGAGGCTTCTTCAAAGTTCAGCACGGAGAGGAAGGGTCCTGTTCATGACTGCACACCACGAGGGCTTGGCTGTGCCAAGAGCAGACTTTGCAAGTTCTTGGCACTTCACCTCCAGCTCAATCTATTGACGGATGCTGCTTTTCTGAGCCAAATTTCTGAGCAGAGGGAAGGAAAGGAAGGCAGCAGACTTATCTTAAATTTGAAATTCAGTAGAGAAAATGTATAGAATAATTTGAAGGACTTGCAATGAGAATTACTGGTTGATCTAACACTAGATTGAGAAGCTCTATAAAGAAGGATATAAAAATAGTATAGCTAGATAAATGAACTTGGATGTTCCTAGGGCACACTATTTTTTCATAGATTATTTGAAAGATAAGTGACTTGTACCTTAATTAAATTTTTAGAAGTTACCAAATGAAGAGCCTGTGCCAGACAGTGAGAGAGAACAAAAGGAGCAAATGGGGCTTCTACTCCCACAGTTCATGCCCACAACTCTGCTGAGTCTTAATGGGTATTCTGCTTGAGCATCTGACAGCAGAAGCTGAATCTTAAATGAGATAACATTTAATCAACTTTGTTTTCATTTAAAAAAATAAAACAGATCCAGAAAAAATAAAGCCTAACATTATTCATTTCATTTTAAGCCTGACACTACCTAGCAATAGGACAGGACGAGTGGGTGACACCGAAACACAGAGCACACACAGATGCACAAGAGCCCTTCCTACTGCTGAAATAATAACTCTAAAAGTGCAGTGTGGTACAGCCCTCATGGCAATGGGAAGTTATATTGGTTTACTGAGCTGTGGACAGGGCAGACTCAGCACAACTTTAAAACAGGGTAAAACTTAGTCGACTGGAAAAAAAGCAAAAATCAGGTAATAATGTTCATGTAATCACAATACTCCCAGAATAAAGTAATACATAGTGATTAAGAATACGGGAATGAGAATTTACAGAATGATGTGCAATGCTGCATATACACTAGTGAAAGTAATTTAATATACACAAAATTGTACTTCTGCAAGTATTTGACAGCAATGAAAATACAGGAGAGGAAATGTTTGTCATAGTTGCTAACAGCATTGCTGTTACAGAGAAAAGATTAAGCAGAGCCTGGCTGGATGTATCCTTCACAAAACTGCTCCTCCACAGCCAGGAAATTTAGAAAAAGGGTACAGTGGATGAAACCATGGGATTATCATCCCCAGGACCACTGTTCAAACAGCTCCACTAGAAGGCTTCAAAGGAATACTTACTTTGCTTAGGGAACTCTTTTGACTGGCGGCATCACTTCTAGTCAAAGAGAATTACTATGCCCTCACTATCTGCTCCCCATCTGGACTGCTGACTGGTTGTCCAGTGCTACAGTACCTGTGCAGTGAGTGACAGACACTATCATATCAAAATTCTCAGCTATTTGTCCCAGAAGTAGCATTTTTCACCTCCTTTATACTCATATGGTTAGAGCAGATAATGCTCCAGCTCCTTTGCACTTCCAAAAACTTAAAGCAGTCATAAAAGCATCTTGACTGGCAGATTGAATTGAATTTAGAACTCATTTTCTTTATTAGTGTCTTAGAGTAGCCAAATCATAGCAATGAATGAATAAAAACTGGTCTGCTTTGTACTGATGTAAATTATGACCTGAATCATGAGGCTGAACAGGGTCTGATATCTGCTTGGAACAAAGTAGAGGACTCGGTGATATTTACTATTATATATACATGTGTGGAAATATCTGTATGAAGAGATTTATGACCCTTGCTACACCAGCAATCCTTGGGCCAGACTTTGGAAAGCACATAAATAAGCAAGTAATATGGCTAGCGGGACTTACCAAAGCACATGGAAACCTTAAGAATTCAACTTCCACCAAAAGTCAGTGTGTGCAAAGATGTTTTATAGATCCTAGTAGGTGCTCTCCTGCAGATACAAGTGCCTAAACACCTTTGCCGTTCTGCACTGAGACCCCATGAGGTTGCTATGAGACAATATATACCACACTATGATTTCTTATACGGCAAAAACATCTGTAAGCTGTAAATATGTAAGATGTCAAGTCTTCGGTTCACAAATCCACTTAAGTTAAGCTGAAATTAGTGGCACCTAGGGACCTATACATTTTTGTGCATCTGGCCTAAAACTCCTATGTCATGCCAAAGTTCTTTGCTATAACAAAAAATGGAAACACAAACTATCAACAAATACACAGAACTGACCCTAGTTTGTTTCTCAGATGTGTGTGAAGTATCAGGTAGGAGAGTGAATAACTGACCAAGTTTGTAGGTGCTCTATCTTGTTTAGGGATCCTCTCTGGAATCCAGTCTGAACTAGGTTGAGCAGAGTCACAACATCACTGCTTCCAGATGCTCTCAGAGTGATGAAATGGTTTCTATATGATTAAGTAGCAAACAGTTGCCTGAGGGAGCACATTGCAATCAGAGGTTACACTTTTCAAATGAGATGCAGAACGGAAAAGCCGACCCATTTGTTTGGTCCAGAATGAACTTCATAAAGGATTCAGCTCTGTGCCTCACCCAAGTAACTGAAGCTCTTCCAGAATATTTAATCTGAGAATTTTTTATCCTCTGCTTTTTAAGGTCTTCCAGAAGCATAAACCAGTGGTCTTATGCCAATTTCTGAACTTGATTAAACCTCATCGTTGCTGTTAGCTCATTTGAAAGTGGAGTTTCATAAGCAGACAGTCCTTCCTGTAGTGCAACCATCTTTGCTGAAGCTTTCGAGGGGCATTCAACATGCTGGGGCTATAAAAGGACAGATTACTTCTAATGTAAATCTGATGTAAAAGCAGGGCCATTCAGTAGACATAGAAATGACATATTATTACAGAAAGCTTCAAGAAGCAATGGGATGTGCCTACTACTAGCAACGTGTCTACTACTAGCTAGAGAATCATTAGCATTCTGAACAGAAAGAATAAAGCACCACCCCAGATGTAAATGCTAGAAATCTTTGTCACTGCACTCGTGTTTGGTTAACCTGATTACAACTTTGAAAACTGTTGACTCAATAGAACGTCTCCAGTTTATCAGGTTCAGGGTCAAAGCCATATGCTGTGACAAGGGTGTGATATGACAAACACTCCCCGTGACACGGTGCAGAAGCACAGATCTGTCTAATGCAATCTGCACTAGCAGGTAGTGATGATCAGTTGGCAGCTGTGTCTCAGGACAGGGACAGATGAGGTAGGAAGTGTTCAAAAGTCAACATATGCCAAATAGTACCATCTTTCTTCAACTCACACGCTGTAATTATTGGATACAAAGAAAAACTGTGGCAATGCAAGGCACTGTGGCATGGTAGTTATGGGAAAAGCTGACATTTTAAATGGGGCTAATAGTGTACTCAGTTGCTTTTTGGAGAAACTAAACAGATAAATTAGATCTTTCCATATACAAATTTTATCACTGAGTTTGGAGAAACTAAACAGATAAATTAGATCTTCCCATATACAAATTTTATCACTTTCAAGATCTCTCAAGGAAGATGCTGGCACAGGCTTTGTTGTAATTTTTTTCAGCCTGTTGTGAATGCACTGAGCAGCACAGGGAGAACACAAGCACAATATATTACTGAAGGACATTTGAGGAGCGAGAGCGTAGCCACTTTGCTACTCGTACAGCTTTGACTTACAATGTACAGAGGGACACATTCAGAATTTTAAGTATAAGGCTAATAGGCTCACTGAAGATAGGAGAGGGCTGAAGGGAAGAAAAAGCGATCATAGAAAGCAAAATTCAATAGCAGAGCAAAAGTGTAGTAACTGGTGTGAAAAGAGCTTTGCGTCTCTGTGGGGCAGGTATATGTGAGGGGAATATCTCAAATCAGAAAGTGGTTTAAGCTCCTTAAAGCATTTTCAGATTTTCAGTGTCCTCTAAATGACCAAAATGTCAAGGTCTCATCCATTTGGAGCATTGAGTAACGCACATACACAAAAGAAAAGAACTTGTCAGAGCCCTGATGTTGTGAGATGTTGAATATTTGGTGAGAAGAGTGTGGTGCACACCACAGGAGCGGGTAACATCGGTATGAACTGATACAAGTGCAGGCTGAAGTGTTATCAGGACGACTAATTCTGTAGTCAGGGAAGTTGCTCCACATTTATATCACCATAAGAGGTGAAAATAATTTGTTCTATTATTTCCAGCTACAACCAGAGAATGAAATGGCTCAAAGCCACTTGCACTGGAATAAAAATATATCCACAGCCTATATATGCACAGAACAGCGTATGCACAGAGGCAAAACCAGACAGCTATAACTGACATCCACAGGCAGGGGTGATTTTGAGATTACTCTCACCAGCCCCATGACAGATGAACCATCCCACCCATATCAAGTGATGACATCAAAACCATCGAGGTTACACTTAGTCAAAGTTCAGGGTGGCCCCTTACAGAAAGCAGGGACATGCAGCTGGGGGACTGTAGCTGGCTGATTTTTCCCAATAGTAAGTAGGTTACTGAATCACAGAATTGCCTTGATTGGAAAAGCCCTTTAAGATCATCAGATCCAATCATTAACCTCACACTGACAAGTCCCTGACTAACCCATGTCCCTCAGCACTGTGTCTACATGACTCTTCAATCCCTCCAGGGATGGCGACTCCACCACTGCCCTGGGCAACCCCTTCCAATGCCTGAGAACCCTTTCAGCAAAGAAATTCTTCTGAAGAGACCAACTCCCACCTCTCTACACCCTCCTTTCAGGTAGTTGTAGAGAGCAAGAAGGTCTCTCCTCAGCCTCCTTTTCTCCAGGCTCAACAACCCCAGTTCCCTCAGCTGCTCCTCATCACACTTGTACTCCAGACCTTTCCCCAGCTCTGTTGCCCTTCTCTGGACATATCTCAAGGAGGGAAGGTCAAGGTGACAAATAGGATTGAACATGATCTTGTCCATGGGAAGTCAGCAGAGATCCAAAGTGTAAGTTTAGTGGGAGCTCATGGTCAAATTGAGTTATCAGTATGATCACAAAAGCATGGGATAAAGGGAAGGATCTGGGGTGAGGGGAGTCAGCTGAAGAAAGACTTCTTGGCTCCCTAGCAATACTGAGGAATTCCTCTGCAATTCTTCTTCCACACATAGTATCCTCTCCATAAGCTCAAACAGCACATTTAACTGTGACCTATCTCAGAGAAAAATCACAGTCAACCCAAAACGCCCCAAAACCTGATTATCAACGCTAACAACTAGTCTAAAAACTGTGAGGAAGTGCAGTCTGTACTAGGATCAAGCCAAAAGGCAAAATTCAAACAAAAAAACAGTTGTGAAAATGTGTCTATTTTGCTGGAAAAGTCATTAAAATTTTGCCATTTGTTTGAAACCAGAACGGGTTGTCTTTTAGATTTTATTCTCCAATTTTTTTAGTTGTTTAGTTTTCTGTTTCATTTCTAGTTATATTACACCACACAAACTTGTCAAGACTCCTGACTGCTTTCTCTTCCCCTACCTGCCCTGAATGATGCACTGAACGCTGCGAATAAAACAGTTTGATCCTCTTCATGCTTTTACACAAAACATCTCAAATAAAATAGAATGCTTTCACAATTTTTACACAAAGCATTTTATTTTGACTTTATGAATATAAAAAAAATTCTTGTTAGCACTTCTGAAATTAGATGGTTTTGACTGCTCATGGTTTTTTTATAGCACCTCAGGCTCAGATACAATTCAACTTATTATTAGTATCTCTCCCCATACCCCATCCTCACAGTTCCTGCAGTATAGGCTGTCAGTGACACTCCTCAGACAGTGGTTTCTCCAAAAAGTAAACTTCTTACAGCTGCAAAAATATCTCCAAAAATGTCTCTAGGGATAAAAAGTTCTTTATTACAGGCAACTGACACCACAGTGCTTGTGGCAGGCAGGTATTGTGGCATCTATTCTGCAATTAGGAAAACTGAGGCATGCATTTCAATGATTTGTGAGTCTGAAGGTTTATGGCAGAGTCCAATAAAACATATGGGGATACGTATAAGCAAGAATCTATAAACTTACTGCAGCTATTGAATTCTGTATGATTTAAATTAATATTAACGTAGGAGAGGGGGACAGCTTGGTTCATTCTCATGACTGTGAATGTTCCAGCTACTCTGTATGGATTATGATAAATGATAACACTGACTTCAAGGAGTCCTGTGAGGAAGAAACATTCAATTTCTTTCTGTAGTTCAAATAACCTGTTTTATGGTGGGGAAAATCCAGTGTATCTTCCAAATGCGTTTTACCTACCACAAAAAGTAACAACTCTGAAGAGATGCATTAAAAGCAAGCAGAAGTGGAAGCCAGAATGATTTACACACAGAACTCTGCCACAAGCAAGGGTAAAGCTTTGATTTTCACTTATCTTGTGCCTGAGATGCACTTGTCTCTGAAGCACTGGATGTAAGGATTTGTAGCAGAAATAATAAGGTATAAAATATAGTCTTGTTCACATCCTTGTCTATTCTATTGGGGGTTTCTTTGGGGGCAACCTATACCCCTTCTCCTTTTGTATTTTGTCACTGACCTTCATTATTTGTTCAAAGGTCCTAGATACCCAGCAGCCCAGTCAAGTAGGAGCTGCAATGGAGGGCCCAAAGACCTCCTCAGGAGGTTAGATGGTTTTCCCAGCAGACAGTTCCCATTCACACTCACTGGGGAAGGAAAATGGCATTTCTGAAGCTCAGCCAGTTCCTGGCAATATCTGAAGCAGGTTATCAGTCAAACATACCAAGCAATAGAGATCTCCAAGATAACTTCTGCCATCATAGTATTCATGTATTTTTTAGGAAATGTTTTCACAGAGAAAAGTGCAGTTCCCCTGAATCCAGAGGCTCATGAGACTTACATCACTGGTTTTGGTAGCAGCTGCAGTCAGACAAATGGTCGTATCTAATATTTTCTGGAATGCTATTAAATGCCAAGGGAATCATATAGTACTACCCTAGGTGTCTTCAGTAGTTTTCCTGTACTAGTTCTCCTTCACATTGAGTTGAGTTGTAAGAATGAAATCCCTGATGTGCCTCCGATGGTAAAAGAAAGGCAGGAGGAGAGTCAAGAAGAGTGTCTCAGGGGAGAAGAACACGGTATTTTCTTTTTACATGGTCAACATGGAACAAATATAATGAAAAATGTGAATATTCTTGTATACATGGTAAAACAGAATATGTATTAATGGTGCACACAAATGGGACTCATCCCACTGCGAGGAACGATTTATGTAGCGTAACGGTTCATATTTGAGTTAGTGGTCTAGATAAGATTTTTACTCAATGGAGAGAAATAGACTCTTCTGTGACAGGTTTCACCTCATCTTGAGAGCATGAAGGAGACTGGATGACTCACACCCTTAAAAGAGGTTATTTCCTTCCATCGATAATAAAAGGACACTTAGACAACCATCTCAGAGGAGGTCACTGCAGACCTCCAGAATCTGGAATGATGGAGCTCACCCTGCCATTATGACTTCAAAATCCATCAGTCACCAGTAAAACCCATATTATGGCAGGACAAAACTCTTGTTATTGATATCTATTGTTACTCCACCCCATCCAAAAGGCAGTTAGACCATTTACACACGCATATGCACATACATACACAGAGTCTCTCTTCACTCTGTCTTTATGATAAAATTCTGCTTCCTTTCAGATAAAAATGAGAAAAATCTGAAAAAGAGAAATCATCTAAATTGACCCACTATGTATAATCATTTTCATGCCCTCCTTTCACTTATGCATTCCCTTTTCCTCTCTTGGACATTCCTCTTCAAAGTTTTAATCTTATGTCTATTATCTCCTTCACTTTCTATGCTTTTCTCCTTTACATCTGTTTTTTGGGGGGTTTGTTGTTTTTGGGTTTTTTTTTTGGACATGTTTTCTTCTCCTCAGTGGGCTGATTTTTTACTTCAGTTTCCTCAGGCTACCTTCTTTACCTTTTTGGCTTGCCTTCTTCTTTGAGTTCTCCCTCCACCCTTTCTTTTTTCTCCAATTTCCTGGTACCTTTCATCAAAACTCTGAGAGTATTTCCCCAAGAATCTCTCCCAATCTTATTTCTGCCACTTACTGTTACATAGAAGAAGAAAGCTAGTAAGGTTTAGTCATCCCAAATCTATGATTCTATCTAAACTATTTAATTACCAACCTAACTGGTCTCAGTGACCTGCATACCTCTGCACCATTTAGATGTTTATACTAAGCATATTTTATATCATGATGCACGGCTATAAAATACAACATGATCAAATATAAAATATAAACTTCCATGGATGGAGAAAAAGAATCAGCAAGAAGGTGATTCTCATTAAGTTAAAGAGCTATTGAATAGCCAGAACACTGCAGGAGATGATACTTGGTCTAAGATACTAAGACCCCCTCATTTTAGCTAAATAACTGAAAATATATTGAATAAGTATGAGGGGAAAAGAAGTACATATGTTGAGGGTAAAGATTAAACCCATTCAGATCCTTTGGGGGACTTGCTAAAGATCAGCTCTGATAAGCTAATGCTTTCTGCCAGGAATAGGTTCCCTTTGATGCATGCAAAGCTGAAATGTAAGACACGCACAGATAAAAGAATTTCTTAGAAGGTGTGCATCAGGAAAGCAAGTCTGCAAGATAAAGGGAGACAGAGACCTTTCTGATTTAACCTGGGTGTAAGAAGAGTAAATCTGTTTTTTTTTTATTTCTTCACTATGTTTGCAGAAATATTCACTTCTATATACTCCATTTGGTCTTAAGTAACCAGTTTTATTTTCACTTTTTTCAAGAGTATTATTCTTCAAAGGATGTAATCTGAGGCACTGGGACATCTTAAGTGCTGTAGGAAAGAAACAAGTATCTTAATGTCACATGGAAAGTAGGAAAGCTCTCTGACATGTAAAAAGACAATACAAAGCACAGCTAAACCAGGAAACTGTCATATGAGTTTTGTCAGAGTGATGCAAACCATCTAGATGCAAACCATCTCCACACATCCTAATCCTATTTTCAGACTCTTCCCCAGCTCCTGTGACTTTGTAGCAATGCCTGCACGAGTCCTTGAAATCTTCATGTCCCTCTTCCCATTGCACACAGCTGCACCTTTTTCATTGCTGAGAATTTTACCCTTTTCTTGCACAGGCTAATTCCTCTGCAAAGAGAAATGAAGTCCCCTCACAAGGACAGACTACTAAATCTACACGTAAAGAGTATGATGAGGGCTCTGAAGTGTGATGTTTCATGCCCACCTTTATCAACCCAGTCTAAGCAGAAATTCAGCTGGGAAACTAGTAAAGGTATAAATGTGTCTACACTGAGATACATACAGAAAATGACAGCCTTACACTTCAGAAAGGATATAGAAGAACTTAAGAAACAGCTGCTGTACCCTGCTAACAGCCTGTGGGTGAGTGCTGGCACAGACATCTCATGGACCCCTCTTTCCTGGCCATAAGGAATAGATGTCTTGTAAGAAGTCAGCAAGAAAAGCCCAGTGAAGACTGTTCCACCTTCTCTGGTTTCTAGAAAAAAATGTTTTGGTGTCAAATAAATTCAGCAATTCAGAATCCAAATGTGATCAAACTTAACCTTCAGTGTTGATGACAATGTGTTTAGGATGACTGAATTATTAATTTCTCAAGAATACATGTTTTCCATTAGATTAAAAGCAGTTCTTCTTAAGGTGAAGATAAGGCTTGGTAGTTATTAAGCATGCATTAAGAAAAATAGAAAAAGGCAAAGCAGCAAGAGAGGAAAATATTTTCTTCAGCTATAATGAGTGTTAAATTAGAAGTTTAATGATCCAGTGTAATAATCCTCTAAATTCAAGAAAGGCATGTGGTATCCAGCTAGCCAAGAGCGATTTTGACTATGTGCCACCACAAATGTAGACTCTCATTTAATTTCTGTGGAACCAGACCAACATATGAACATAAATTTCACACCAATCAAGTGCAAAATACTTGCTTGGTTTCAGGTCTTTGAACTGACCTTTCATATGTTGCAGCTGACAATCAGATGCCTTTCCAGCTGTCAAAATGTGACCTTATTCTCTGCCCAGTCTGGTCCTGACCGAATGACCACTGAGATGCTGAAACTTAATCTAATTTCTGACTTTCTGCTGTAAATGAACTGTAACTGAGATTTAGTAACTAGGAGTAGAGGTGTTTTTACCTCAAGAGAAAAAGAAAATGTGCTTGCCATACAAAGACTATCATTTATTTAAATGAAAAAAAATATTGCAGAAGAAAATTCCAGACTGGTGAATATATTGAGACCATCAAGACATAAATTAAATCTGTTTTTTTGCTTTTGGTGGTTTTTTTTTTAACTGAGGTCTAATTTATGAAAATAAAAACTGGATGTAAAGTTCCCACTGGCACGTGTTCTGTCTGTTCATACTGAGAACATGAAGTAATATTAAATGATACCTTTTTTGTTGCTCATAATGCACAGTCACATGAGAGGGACTGGTCCACAATTTTGCCCCCTCAAGAGCCAGATGTCCCTATTTAATTTTCTCAGACTATAACTTTCAATTTGTCCTCTTCATTTTCATAGAGCTGAAAAACAAAAGAAAGGAATATCAGTTTTCGCACCTCATGATACATGGTATACACTAATATATCTTTCTTACACTGTGTTACAGCCTTTCCTTCATTATCAAAGTCATAACAACTGGCAGATGCAAACAACTTTGGGCTTTAGCATAATCATAAAAAAAAAGGCTGTAACACTGTTTATTATGAAAATATTGTGTGACTTTTAGTAAAAGGATGCACTTACCGTGAGCTTAAGGTTGTAGATGGAGAATTGTCTTTGATTCCTGTTATATGGGCCAGGTGGATCAGACTGCCTAATCTTTTGGACATCCAAGGACATCATAGGCAACAGCTGCTGGCAGTGAAGGGTGGGAGATGGTTCCATGTCTGGTTGCTTTCTTTGTGAAGCTATCTTGAAAATGAAGAGATTTCTTTTGCTTTTTTATCACCATCTTGCAAAAAGCCCAGATGCAACTATTGGCAGGATTTCCCTTTCAGGGTATTGTTCTGTTCATGTAAGAGCAAATTTTGGATGCTTTTGATTTTCTTTCTGATTGCCTGTCTTACAGGCTTACTTAAATCCTAATATAACCAATTTCCAGAAGACAAGAGGAATGAAAAGAAGAGCAATATTGCCTATTTCCCAGGATTTTTCTATTCTGCTTATTTGTGTTCAACCTCTAGGTTTCTTCATGAAGAATCACCACTTTTTCAGCTAACAACAGATTGTTTAAACAGAGAGATGCTTAAGTGACATATTTCCTTTGAATAGAACATGTTTGAATGTTAGAACCAACTAATTACATAGAAAAATTTTTCTCCTGTCATTTCATAGGTCTGTGTTGACCGAATAAAATATCTTGAGTACAGATGTACTGGGGGAATAGAAGTCTGAAGAAAAAAAAGGGCAATCACATAAACACTATGCACAGAAAGCATCCATAGCTATACAGATCTGATCGTTGTTACCAAGTTTCTATAGAATTATCCACTTGCTACCTATATGGCAAGCACAGCATCATAGTTAGGGCTACACTAACAAATCCAGTATGGAGAGGAACTTGTTCCATTTAACATGCTTACCTGTCCCTGGTTCCTACCCAGGCAGCACATCAGCCACTCTTACCAGCACCACAGAATCACAGAATGGGCTGGTTTGGAAGAGATGTTAAAGATCATCCAGTTCCAACCCCCCTGCCATCAGCAGGGACACCTTCCACTAGATCAGGTTGCTCAAAGCCTCATCCAACCTGGCCTTCAACACTTCCAGGGAGGGGGCAGCCACAGCTTCTCTGGGCAATCTGGGCCAGTGTCTCACCACCCTCACACCAAAGAATTTCTTCCTCATATTTCATCTCAATCTCCCCTCTTCCAGTTTAAACCCATTACCCCTTGTTCTATCACTCCCTGCCCTTGTCCAAAGTCCTTCCCCAGCCTGTGAAAATTTTAGGAGTTTGTTCTTCTAGAAAGTCCTTGGATATCTCTGATGTGTAGGTGGTAAAACAAAGCAGAAGAATATGCAAATTTATAATTCACACCTATGTCAAAAATTTTGTAAACAAGCATGAGTCAGGCATTGTTGCATTTTATCTTGCTTGGGGAAAGTGTAGAGCAGTTGATTGAATTCAGTTAAGTTGGATTAATTAATCTAAAGTGAAGGAGATGATTGAAAATTCAAATTTCAGAACGTAGGCAGAATGGAAAACCTGTGCTGTTCACTTGGTAGCTCAGTCAGTAAGATGCACTGAAAGCAAGTGGGTTCATACATCCCCATTCCCTCAAACAGGAAACTATTTCTGCCTAGTTCGGTGATATATAAAATGTCTTTATATTTTCCCACAGGGATTTGGAAAAGAAACCAAAATCTTTTCAGGGCTTGCTTTCCTTCAGCATTAAAACAACCCCCTAACATGCTGCTGTACAATACCAAATGAAAGTGCACATAAAAGCTTCTCTGGTTAGCACAGGGACGCTTCATGGGAAGGAAGAGACACAAATTGCCAAGGGATTTGCCAGAAGCAGGACTGAAATACCCACTGAGCAGTACTGCTGGGGGAGTTCATGATGTCCAATGTTGGATGGACACACTGGTGTTGATATCTGGGCTGGGAACAAGTCTGGGAGGATGCATCAGGGAGAGGGGAAAACCTGACAATGTGAACCAGAATGGCCCACTGGTTCTCCCATTTCCCACCAGCATGGCAGAGAGAAGGTCCAGCAGGAAAGTATGACCAAAGAAGAGCTGGTTAGAAAATTTAAAAGGAAGGGTAATCCAATGGCTATGGCTTTCTTTCTGTAGACTCCACTAATAATATTGGGTTGAGTCCTCTCAGGCCAGACTTCAAAATATACATAGAAGTGGTGGAATCCTTTAAATATCCTGTTGGATGACGTAGGTATAGAATCATAGAAAGTACTGGGTTGGAAGGGACCCTCAAAGACCACCAAGTCCAATCCCCCTGCAGTAACCAGGGACATCTTTACTGGAGCAGGTTGCTCAGAGCCCCATCAAGTCTGACCTTGAATATCTCCAGGGATGGGGCGTCCACTACCTCTCTGGGCAACTTGTTCCAATGATCCACCACCCTCATATTGAAGAACTTGTTCCCAATATCCAACCTAAATCTACCCTTTTCCAGTTTAAAACCATTACCCCTCGTCCTATTGCTACATGCCCCTGTGAACAGTTCTTCCCCATCTTTCCTACAGGCACCTTTCAGGTACTGGAAGGCTGCTACAAGGTCCCTCCGGAGCCTTCTCTTCTCCAGGCTGAACAGCCCCCAGTGTGTTCAGATGTGTGCAGATGTCTGAATGTCTGAACAAATTCAGCATCTGCTTCTCCTGAACTTCAGTTCTTCATCTACAAAACCCAGCCAATGGTGGCACCCTTTCAGGAGACCTCTCAGGGTGGGTTTTTTTAGTCTAAATTGGTTAAAATTCATCAGATGTTAAGAATAGCATGGGATGGAGATGAGGGGAAATGCACCAGCACATCCCCTACCTGTATAGACTCATAAGCTCTGGTTTCTTAGGAAAGTCGGGTAAAATTTATTTTGTGCTTCACCTGACCTTAAAATGGAAAAACACTTCTGCTTTCAGAATTGATGTTTCTGTTATTTAGGGGCTGGCGGGGTGTCAATTTTTTTAAACATATTTAGCTACATTCCATCGGGAAGCAAAATGCCAGATTTAAAAAACATTGACTTTAAAAATCTTCGTAATGTTTCCTTTTTCTAGTGGTCATGGCATCAAGCCTGACAGAGTTCAAGGAGCATCTAGATGATGCTCTTATTCTTATGATTGAGTTTTAGGTAGTCCTGCGAGGAGCAGGGACTTGAACTCAATGATCCTTATGGGTCCCTTCCAATTTGAGATATTCTATGCTTCTTTATCAGCCAGCAATCCTTGTCAAATATGAATGGCATTTATAAATAATTTTGGTTATTTCAAATTTATTTTAAAAATAAAAACAAGGAAAAAAAAAAAAACACTCACAAAAAATTTCATCCAGATCAGGATTCCTGAAAATTCCCTATTTAAATTTATGGTTAGTTTAAATCAGATCTACTTCATTTCAGTTAAAGCCATCACCTGTCAGTTCTGCTACATTTTAGATGAGTAAAATATAAATAATAACCTATATGCAAACCCCTAACAGAAGTAGAGATATAAACTAGTCCTGGGTTGTCTATACATGTGCAGGTATACTTGTGGAAAGCATATAGGAGGTCTACAGGTCATATAGACACTTTGACCTGAAATCATTCTTAATGAAACTGCTACTGCCAGAGTTCACCACTGACCAGTCACTGACAGATTGTCATGCACTGCCAGAATGTCAGTGATGGATAAATTGCCTTCTCCGTATGCTTTGCCCACAGTTTTCCTGATATATCAGGGCTGTGCAAGAATTTCAGTTTCAGTGAAGGCTTGCAAACAAGCAAACAGTAATAATTCAAAGCTGTCAGGAACAGAATCAGTTATAAGTACAGGCAGCTGCCTGCAGTATCACGCCCAAGAAAACATTCCACTCCTTGCAGTACTTGCTGAAAATCTAGACAACGCCCCTGTACAAAATCAATGGCCTGTTATTGACCACAGGAAATTAAAAAAAAAAAAACAAAAGGCAAACCATATTAAACCAAAAAAACACAGAGAGATGTGAAAAAATACAGAGAAATAAATAAAGATGAAATCTAATTAAAAAAAAAAAAAACAAAACCAAACAACCCACAAACCAGGAAAATAGTGAAAAGAAATGGGTTAAAGTATTAGAAGTATTTTATGACACCAAGGAATTTAGGATTTATGTTATTATGGAATTTAGGTTTTGTGGTGCTGAGGATTCTATGACAGCAGCATCTATATAAACAGTTTTATCTACACCTCAGATTCATATCCCTTTTGCCACTATGTCTATGTCTCCATTCATAACTGAGAGAAACTGGAAAAACATTGACAAATACAATATGATGACTCAGGAGTGATATTCCTGTTACCTGATACACCATTTGGATCCTTCAAAAGGTGAAAAATATAAAATTTTCTGGACCAGGGCTGCATTTCATAATGTCACTGGTTTGGATTGCCTTTATTACAGAAATAAATAGAATTAGAATTAAATAGGCACTCTTCCAAGCAATCCCCTCTTCAGACAAAAAAATACTTAGTTTCCTGATCTTGTTCTCTCTAAAACCCTGCCTCACTGTCTTCCTTACACCAGCATTGTTCTAACACTATTATTCCTGCTATTTGAAATGTCCACTGAGTCAGCACTCTGAAACTTGGGAAGGTATGTATGTATATACAGGATTTTTTATAACTGACAATATTTTTGCAGGATGTTTAATGGCACTTCTTGAAAATATTGTATTGCTGATTTTTTCTATTTTCTATTCAATATGTAACCATGTACATTTTCTTCTTTGTTAGGGGATGAAGATAAATAGACATTTACATTATCTATTGTGTTGTAATGGGTAAACATCAGTAAAAAACTGCATGGTAATGCAAATCTTGAGAGAATTGTTCTTTCCAAATGCTCTCAATATTGCCCTTGCATTTATGAGCAAAGTGTCTACCTGGGAGCGATTCTGCACGGGGCATTTCTCAGGCTTAATTAGAGAAATTCAGGAATTCTGTTTGCCAAGACCTTTCTTCTGACAGACAGAGAATCAAGTTGAGGTTGAGGTTAGAAGGCACCTCAGGAGACCACCTACTCCGACCTCCCTGCTCAAGCAGGGTTAATTAGAGCATGTTTCCCAGAGCTGCATCTACTGATGTTTTTAATATCTTCAAGGATGGAGACTCCACTGCCTCTGTGGAGTCTGTGCCGGTGTTTAACCACGCAGACAAGGACTGGACGCTGACACAAAGACTGCAGAATCATTGACTTTCACAGCTGACCAGAGAAGGAAGCAAAGGCAAGAAAATACATAAAATATGTATGACTTAAATTACAGCCTGACTTGCAATTAAGTACAATACAATCCTACCTAGTAACGCCCTAGAATTCACAAAGCCCAGAGCATACGCTGTCGTATAATCAACCTATTGTTTTAATGTGACCTTACAATTCACAGCTCACAAGATTGATTTCATGGTTCCACTCTAATAAAAAGTTAATGAAATAATCTTTTAAAGTATAAAACTCTGTTTTCCTGCTTACTTTTATGAGCTAAGTAGGAACTACAAGCTGTATCCTACACCCATGCTTTTAAGAATCCTAAAGGTTGCCAGCTAAACACTACTCACTTTAAATATTCCAGCATATGCAGAAAGAACTAGCTGATGGTTTGTGTTTCTTTAACACCTGATCAAAAGAAAAACAAGAATTTGCTGTTTCCCAAGAGTTACCCTAGTCTGCTATCATTAAGTTAATGTCATTGTTTATAAAAAAATCACTATACCATTACATATTTATCATTTTAGGATTGAGCCAAGAAAATTCTCCAAAAGTCACCTGGAAATGAATCCGACTTTTATCAAAAGAAACTCTAACTTTTTGACCCAAGCTATTTAAATGTCTGCTACCAGAAAAGTTTTGTTCTTTGGTTGAGAGGACAGTTACACCATCCTGTGAGTGCTGAGAAGGAACACCAGCAGACACAGGCTGCAGCCATTCTGACATGGACCAGGGCCACCACCACCACTTCTGAACAGCGAGCAGCGATGGGACTCATCATCTGCTCGGCAACCTGGATGGTGCTACTCATTTGTAAGCAAAGGAAAATCGATTTCTTATTGATTAGGTTGATAGAATACAGTCTAAAAATGATCAAACAATATTTAGACACCAATATTTCCATATGAGAATTCCCTGGTCCTGTTCTGGGATTTCAATAGGGAAAATGTATCAGATGCATTTTCAGATGTGCAGTATATTGCAAAATACCTAAGTGGGAAGGTTTTTTATGGAGAAAAATAGGCACATGGTTTCCTTACCATACAAAAAGTGTGGAATATTCTTCCTCAGATTATAACACGGCAAATGCCTGAAATAATTTGCAATGTGCCAGTGAACGGAAGAATAATTTGGCCTATTCTCTGTGCTGTGTATTTACTTAGACTCTGAAGAAAGGTGAAAAGAGCAATCTTTCTACTAAATTCCTTTTGAACATAAACTTCATTGCATTCACCTCGCTGAAATATAACTTAGGTTAATGGTGCCACCTGGTGACAAGTTTTACTCGCTGTCCCCACACCTTGGCAAGCAAGAAAAAAATAAATTCATGTGCTATAAATATTCCCCTGGAAAGCAACCCCCCCAAAAAAACTGCATCACCTGCAATAATTACTTGTCCTAAGCAGCATAGTGTATTGTACACACAGAAAGAACAATAACAATAGGAAAGAAAATATCTCTTAACAGACTTTCAGTTGAGACACTACCACACACTTTGAGTTATTAGCTTGCGAAGAGAATGCGCTTCGTAGTACACAAAGGAAAAAGGGAGAAATCACCCTGATTTATCTGAATCTGCTGGTGATGGGGGAGGCAGGCATTTTAACTAGCTCAAAAACTTCTTGTTTGCTGTGATGGTGTATGAGATTCTAGACCCACCTGGTAGGATTTTACTACCCTCATGACTGCAGTCCCTAAATAAAAAAATGAATGTTTGAGCCACATGCTCTTTGCACCTTACCTGCTGGTGATGACTCATATGACTAATTCTGAAGCCATAAATTGCTTTGTGCATCTCTCTCTGTGTTGCAACACTGCTGAATATGACCAGAAAAAAATTAAGAGGAGGCTCCTTTTGTGCGGTCAGACTCTCACCCTGTTTCCTCAAGATAAATTGGGATTTATACCACATGTAACAGTACGTGGTGGGGAAAGTGCATGGGATAAGGAGGGAGCAAGCATGGTCGTGCCAAGCAGGTCTGGAAATCTTGCTCAGACAGAAGCAAGGTCAGGGGATGGAGTGCAGTAAAGACCCAAAGGCTGTTTGGTATCTGCCAAAGTGTAAAACCAACCTTATTGTATCTTCAGCCTGGAGAAGAGCAGACTGAGAGGAGATCTGATCAATGTCTATAAATATCTGAAATGTGGGAGACAAATGGATGGGGCCAGTACCCAGTGACAGGACAAGGGGCAATGGGCAAAAACTGGAACACTGAAAGTTCCACACAAATTTAAAGAGGAACTTATTTACATGAGGGTGCCAGAGATCTGGGACAGGCTGCCCAGAGCGGTTGTGGAGTCTCCATCTCTGGAGATGTTCCAAACCCACCTGGACGCTTTGCTGTATAACCTGCTGTAGGGAACCTGCTTTGGCAGGGGGGTTGGAGTGGATAATCTCCTGAGGTCCCTTCGAACCCACACCATTCTGTGATTACTTTCCATCAAATGTATAAAATAGCAAAGAATATACATATGGATAGCTTTAAAATGCTAATATTTAACGAGATGGTTAGAGGAGGGTAATAGTAATAGTAATAGTAATAGAAATGGAGATGGGAGCTTGTATTTTGCAGGAGATGCCTAGGCATAAAATGGAGAAGGATAAACTTAATATCACATCACTCAATTTACAGTTCTTATAATTGTACAATAGCATAGCCAGGATTTGGATTATGGATCATATTGGTGATTTCTCTACGTCTTTGCTCACATGCAAAATACAAGTCCCCAACACTCACTGCACACCCACCAGTTTCATTACCTTACAGTAACGGGTACAGGTGAAACCAGAGGTTTAGGAATCTTATTGCAGCTTTACCCCTACCCAGCTGTATCCTATTTAACACTTACAGATGCAAACCTGCACAACAATTTCAGCAGCATAAATTCTGACTAGTCCTTCACATTTATAAAAAGAAAAGAGGGATTTCATAGCAAAAAGCTTATTTAAAGGCAGTATACTTGCTTTATGGTTCACCACACTCACCCAACTTTTGTTATTTTTTTGCTAAACTCAGCATTTTGCTAAAGCATGTGAAAGTACTGGACAACTTTTAAGAGTATTAATGTGCTCTTAAATAGATGAAAAGTGCATTCCTTCACCCCCAGGACCCTTTACAAACTGGGATTTCCCTTCTATGGAACCTAATCAGGGATCTCCTTAGTTTAACAAAATAGGAGTATCTCAGCTGACTTATAGATGTTCTTCTCTTAGAAGCCTACTTCACATAATACATTCACATGCTGCATATGCAAATTATACAAGTATCCATATGCTTAATTTATACGACTATTTAACCGAACTGGCATAATAAATATGTCTAGTTAGATACTTGCAGTAAGTATGCAGCTGTCTGGAAGGAGGTATAAAATCACCACCACTGAAATCCAAACTGCAGCTGTCATTAATCAAAGCTTTGCCCTTGAACATTCATCACTGTGATATTGCTGTGACAAAGTGGACATTTATTGCCATTTGGGATGGGAAGATTTTCCTTCCTTAAAATCAATCAAGTTCCCTAATGGTGCAGATGCTGCGAAAAAGCCCATTTTCATGTTTGCTCTCACACAGCAAATAAGCAAAGATCCTCAAAATGTTATAGAACACTAAAACTATCTGTAAAATGTTAGATATTTAAATGCTGAACTTTTGCACGGTATGTAGAAAATCCCTATTGAAAATATTTGTGTTTAATGGAAATAATTGTTGTTTCTTGGATCAATGAACTGGAAATAATGTAGTCGGGAAAGATTTGATTGTTAGGTCAAATGAAGATTTTTACAATACTGAAAAGGTGGTGTAGAAGGAGGTTTAGTCAAGGTAAGGTTCCTTTTCTAAAGATATGCCATTCACTACATCCTTTGATCAGAAAAGAGCAGTGGCTGTCAAAATTATTCACCCACTGGACTGACAGTGAAGGAGAGGTTTGCACAAGGTCAGGTAAGTAAAACAGAGCAATCCAGAGAGCTTTCTCATAGTGAATATGGCCAATATTTACATCATAGACTCATAGAACCATTTTGGGACTGGAAGGGACTTTTAAAGGTCATCTAGTCCAACCCCCCTGCAGTGAGCAGGGACATCTCCAACTAGATCAGGTTGCTCAGAGCTCCATCCAACCTGACCTTGAATGTTTCCAGGGATGGGGCATCTACCACCTCTCTGGGCAACCTGTGCCAGTGTTTCACCACCCTCATTGTAAAAAATTTCTTCCTTATATCTAGTCTGAATCTACCACCTTTTAGCTTAAAACCATTATCCTTGTCCTATCACTACAGACCCTGCTAAAAAGTCTGTCCCTATCTTTCTTATAAGCCCCCTTTTAAGTACTGAAAGGCCACAATAAAGTCTCCCTGGAGTCTTCTTTTCTCCAGGCTGAACAATCCCAACTCTCTCAGCCTTTATTCACAGGAGAGGTGTTCCATCCATCTGATTTTTGTGTTCCTCCTCTGGACCGGCTCCCACAGGTCCATGTCTTTCCTGTGCCAAGGACTCCAGAGCTGGATGCAGCACTCCAGGTGGGGTCTCACCAGAGCAGAGTAAAGGGGTAGAATCCCCTCCGTCGACCTGGTGGCCACACTTCTTTTGATGCAGCCCAGGATACAGTTGGCTTCCTGGGCTATGTCAAGGCTTCACCCTACTTAGATTATGAGCCATCATTCCTTTTCAAAGATGAGTAACAACTTTCCAAAGATTTTGGTTTTCATGTAGCTGTTAAGAACATGTGAGCCTTATTTTGGATGCATTGACTAGCAGTTAACCTGAGTTCTTCACAGAGAACATGAGACTTGTCCATAGAGGCTAACAGGCCAGTCGATCTACTTGGATCCACTAAAATCAATTTTGCCACAAGAACAAGGTTCTGGGTAACTGCTATCAGGCATATTATTTAGGCCAAACAAAAGATGATATGCTTAAATAAGATCAATGGGGACAACCTGCAACATCTAAAGCAGTGCCTGAAGGTATATTCTGACAATGCTTGTGAGATGTCTCCCAACACCCTCAATACACAAGCTATGCCATCTAAATTACACATGCTTGGGACCATCTTCTAGCACTGAGCTTGGCTTCATACTTTAAAACTCTCTTAGCCTCCAGGACAGAGCAGCCACACACGTTGATTTATGGGGATGATCGCTGGGCTGTGAATGGTTTGGGAGAATGCTGGTTGGATGGGCCAAAACCTTGTCAGAAACCATCAAAGCAATTTTACAGTATAGATGATTGAGTCCCCCTGTGTGGAAACATGCTTGTTCCCAGGTGAATTCACTAATAAAGACAATTTCAAATAGATTTCAGCTGTCAGTATGTTCTCAGACAGTGGTTTATAGATGGTGAGATTGTGCATGTGGGCAGTTAGTTAACTTGCTGGAAATCCATGCTCCTGCTTGCCTTGCAGTGACTTTGTCATGTAACCATACTTGAAGCAAACTACTGAGCATTTGCTTACTGCAACTTTTTCTGCATTTGTGAGCCATCTGTTTGCTCCTAGCTCTTCTGGAGAACAGCACCACTTTACTGGATGCTGTTTTATCCGAACATAATCCGGTTCAGAAGGAGCAGAGATTCCCTGTCACCCTCAGCTGTGCAGTCACCCACCCACCAAAGGTTTAAAATTCACTCACGGTGCCATTGAGAGCCTTTAAGGATATAACCTACATACAGCAAACTCTTCAAGTCTTTTTACTGCACTATAGAAATTGTATTTCAAAGCAAAATGCTGTGTTTTAGCTAAGAATTATTGTAAATCCATTGTTTCATGAAGGTCTCCCCAAAACCTTGTTCTTTGCCCAACACTTGTCAAATAGCTTCTGGTTTGGGAAAAAGCACCGCATTTTGTGACACAGTTCTAGTACACAGCAGGACACGATGAGCAATGAGCCTGAGATAGACAACTACCACATCTCTCATGTCCAGTGACTTTCAGGGAAGGCAGTGAAGAGGAATTGTATTATTCTCTGAGGCTCTTTTGCAGCAAAAAGAAGAGGTCTGGCAGAGCAACTACTTCAAGCTATAACATTTTTCTTTTCATCATGACTATTTTTGTACTACTGCTTTTCAAACAGATGATGAGGACTGGCACTGAAGAAGCTGGTGGAAGCTGACAATTTGAATGAATGACAATCCTAAAAAATGCATTTGAAAATTGTGAAGAGAAGATTTTTATGCAGGAACATCCATAGCTCCTGTCTTTTGGCAGGGCTTAGCATGTGCTTTCCTTCCACAATGATACAAGTCCTGTTTCAAAGGAAGGTTCTTTAACATTAAATAGGAGTACAAAGCTTGCAGAATATGAATTCTGACTGAATCATCTTGTACTTGTATTTATCCTTAAAAGTGGTGCTGGATGAAAGCACTTTACCAGCACAGGTTATCTCAAACACATGTGACACAACCCTCATTGCTAGTTATCTATAGGTCTATACAAATTTGTAATCCACTTGGAAAATGTCTTTATTCCATTGAGAATTGAGTATGGATGTCCTAGTGTTCCTGGGTCTTCATCTCTAATCCTTTACTTGCCTCCCACGCTGCTTAGTGAAAGTTCAGTAGTGGCCTTTTTTTTACCCAGATGTCCTCCACTACCTTAGGGTTCTCTTGATTTAATGCCAACATTATGGAAAACATACCTGGTGTATACCTCATCATTACAACACTATTACTGTATCACATCTCACAACTCCATCCTTGTTTCTCCAGAGATCTATCTCCTCACCACCTGGAAAACAATACACAAAGCTACAAGCACAAATACAAATCTGGTGTCCAACAGAAGGATACTGGAGTTCTTGGACCTCTCTTTAGTGAAAGTAAAGCCAACCTGCAAGAAAACAGGGTACAAAGAGAGAAACCCATCAGTTCTCCAGCTGCATGGTCCTATTACAGGGACCTTCACAACACATCCTAATGCTACACCAGGAAAGCCCAAATTCTGTAAGTAAATACTGAAGTAAACCCCACTGCACCCTGGTACTTCAGGAGACTGCTCACGTCCTGGGGCTAAGGTACAGTATCATAGAATCAGACTCATAGAATGGTTTGGGTTGGAAAGGATCTTAAAGATCTAACCTAGTTCCAACCCCCCTGCCATCA
>NW_010290587.1:0-18688 GCF_000700745.2 Antrostomus carolinensis | reverse complement strand
CCTCCCTTGACCTGCTGGCCACATTTCTCTTGATGCAGCTCATGTCAAAGAAGAGGCAATTGCCCCAAAAAGTCACAAATCCCACCCTTCCACCTCAACTGCAGAGGCCAAAGGTGAAAATGTAGTGAATTGAAGAAAATCCTTAATTCACAATCTCTTTTTTAAATTTACTAACTGGTTCTATTGATTTTCTCCTTCAACTGAAATTTTAAAAGGAAGAAATTATCTTGAAATAAAAGGTCATGAATGACATAAGCAACGACAGAAAGGCACTCCAAGGGGAAAATGGTGCTTGGCAGTAAGTCCCAAGCCAAAAAACCTTACATGATAAACAAAACATTTAGCAAATCTAAACAAATACTGCTTGTCCCTTACCTTCCCCAGAGCCCTGGCATTGACTTTATCTCATTAAAGTACTGGATGTTCTTATCCAATATTTACAGTCCTGGTTTTAGGTTATTCCAACAATTGTTATAGTCCCAGACAAGCAAATAACGAAAGATGCATATATTTTAATTTGTATCAAATGGGATTCTTATGTTATCACCAAGACACATCTTTAATCCTCAGGAATCACCGACAAAGCTTTTTAGAGATCTTGTCCTTCTCACTTACATGCAGCCTTTGGACCAGGCACAGGACAGATTTTCTTAGCTTTCGTAGTCTCCAACTCAGGCTCTTTTAAGTAAAGAATATTGAAATTTGTGCAAAAAATCCATTGCACACAATTAAAGATGATTCCTTCTCCTTCAGGAGTACCTCCTCAGAAAAATAAGGATATTTCAGAAACAATGCCAGCTCCATCCAGAAAATTATTTCTTTTAAAGCAGTAGTTGTTTTCACTGTTCTTGTATATTTGCTGTTGTTATTGTTATGATTTGCCTGAATTCTTAGTACACAACTCAGCCAAACTAACCAGGTCATCTCAGCCCAGGCAAACAGGATCTCCTGCTTTCAAAGGCATCACCTCTTTCCATTGCCTAGAGTTATACCCTTATATTTAGGGGTATAACGCTCATTCCAAAGTCCACCCAATTAACATGCAAACTATGTGGACTGAATCTCACCCCACAGCTTCTTTTGGCCTGTGGATAATGTACAACTGTAGGTTATAGTCATCTAGGCTGACCTCTGCTCCTAGCTCAGTTTAGGGTACTAAACAAAATCAGTGGACCCTCACTCACAGGTGAGTGATAATAGTAAGATTAGTAGAATATTAATAAAATGTCTGGTTTAAATTTTGTATTCCCATTAGGAAGAAATTTTTTCCCTAGGAAGAAATTCTTTCCTGTGAGGGTGGTGAGACACTGGAACAGGTTGCCCAGAGAAGCTGTGGCTGCTCCTCCCTGGAAGTGTTGAAGGCCAGGCTGGATGAGGCTTTGAGCAACCTGATCTAGTGGAAGGTGTCCCTGCCATGGCAGGGGGGTTGGAACTGGGTGATACTTAAGGTCCCTTCCAACTCATACCATTTGTGGTATGATTCTATGATTAAAATATTGATCCTTATTGCACTAGAGACCATGAAACTGGTTTATTCAATCATAATCACTCAGATTTCATGTTATCAGCAAGTACCACCCAAAGCAAGATTGGCAGTAAAAAGTCTCATAGATGGCAGCTCCATCCACAGATAGACATACATTTGTCCAAACTGTAAGGAAAATAATTTCCAGTAAATAACAGATATGTAAAACCAACAATTTATCATGAACAAAGCAAAAATACAGAGCCACATATGTATTAATAATTTGTACATCAATAATAGCTCGCTGTCCCCTCCTATTTTCACATGTTCCAATATTTAATTACTGCCTGCCATCTTCTGACCTGCTCTTGCTCTATGTGGATATCATATCCCATCTTCCACAGTGAAGATAATAAAACTGAACAAGCGTAGGGCCTTGACTGGGTCTAAATTCTCTCCAAGAGAATGAAGCCAGACAATGCTTTCCATTATAACTTAAGCCTGATAGCCTAAATCGGATGATCTCACGGTATGATGTAAGCTTTGGATTCCTCAGTTAAGCTTCGTGTTCAGTCACAAGTGTCCTATGAAGTCTTGGGTCAATCACTAAAGCCTTTTTTCAGATCAGATGGGTTTTGCAATCTGTAAACGAAGTCCTGGCAGAGCCATGGACAGCTGGGCACCACACTAGAAAGATGGGACTATTATTTAGACATGGATATTAGATGTCTCATCCTCACCAAATACACGTATCAGGATGCTGTTTAGGTGTCAAATGGAGACACTGAACCGTAGCCAGCTGCAGGGTTAGGGAGCATCTGGATACACAAAGACACCTAAAACTTGTTTTTGATGAAATGGGGAATGTTAGTTATCTCCCTGTTCCAGAGGAGGGTTGTGAAGGTGTGGTCATCAAATTAAACAGGCACTCCTCTGAAGACCATCCAAATCTCTCAGATAGGTTGCCCTTGTTGCAAACTCAGATATCAACTCATGAAATATAACGTTGACCTCACATAACACATCCATTTTAGGATGCTTTGTAAACCCTGTGTTATGAGGAAAAATTAACAGTCTAAAAGGGCTTTCTAATTCCTCATCTAATGAGACTCTATACAGAAAAGCAGCTGGAGCTGCTGCTTATAAACACCTTGCTATAATTACAAGATAAGCAAAAGGATTAGGCTTTCTAATCATAATAAATTACCAAGCAGAAAATGTAATAAAATCTAACAATGTCTCTCTATATTGCATTGTGTTAATATGACCTATTTATATCAGCATCTATCGCAAAATGCCATGCATGCAACTAATTAAGGGAAGAGTGTTTTTCTCAGGTTAAGTAGAACACCTACATTTCTGCAATTATTGTACCTTTAGACTAAAGTCTGTGTTGATTCTGTTCCCATTCAAAGATGGGAAAAGAAACCAAGGCAGCATTATAGCAAGTTTTGTGTGATTGCCCTCAAGTGCATTTAGTAAATGATCAAAATAGCCATGTAAAAGAGCTCTATACAAATAAACAATGTTTGTACAACCATAGTGCCTCTCACCCAATGATTTTAGTGCATTTGATAAATATTAATTAAGTCCCACACTTTGAAGAAGGCAAGGTATATATTTAAGTATCACTTCGTTTGCTGCTGAAATGCATTCCCCCTTTCTGCTCTTGAGCAGGATGCAGCAGCTGTTTAACAACACACATGAATATTAAACAAGAGTTTTAGAGAAGAAGTATGGAATACTTAATCCAAAAGAAACCCCAGAGGGATTTACACGGGCAGAAAGCAATTACTTAAAGCAATGGCTCCCAAACTCTGTGGGTGACTTTGTTCTCCTTCAGCCACCTCTATTTGACATTTAAATTTCCTGCGGTTATTAGTAATATCGGAGGGTCTTGCAGGCAGCCTGTCAGCTCTGAGCTACAGAGAGAGGAACGCTGGCACAAAATATGGGCCAGAACTGGTAAAATCTTGGTTTTATTCTGACAAAATGAGCCAGGGGACTTAAGTGATCCCAGCACAGTAAGATTTTGTCTTTATACAGATAAGAATAATCTGGTTGGAGTTCAGAGGAGTCAATAATTAAGCCTTCAAATAGCTACTCCTTCCTCTCACCCAAACACTGCCCAACTGATGAGATCTTATTTTCAACACTTCCCACCCAGCATGGAGTACCGTACTCAGGAGCAACGGTCATCAGCTGGGTTTCTGCCCCATTTCTCTTGGTGGTTGCATCAATGGATTGTACATGGCAGGGTATGTCTCCAGCCAGTGCAGAGAATTGACCACCTGGAAGTCACAGCTTTGAGGAAAACTGTGGTTTGCACAATGTCATCTCAGCCTCATGTCCTGTATTATGGGGAAACCTCTTTACAGTCTCACAGTGCATCATCTGCTTAATATGTAGCTGTGTTAGCATGGAGACTAAGTTCTTGCTCAGGCAGATGAAAACTATTAGAGAAGGTTCAGATTTGTAACAGGACAAAATTCACCAAGGAGCCATTCAACAACTGCCACAGGAACACTGCTGTCTGTGCAGCAGAAACCAAACAGCAAGAGCAAACAGCTTTCCTTTACCATGAAACTTCATCACCAGTTGTTTCTTGTCATGACAAAAAAAGAGGGCATTTAAACAAGATCAGCATCAGTTTGGTACCTACCTGTATCTACAAATTTCTTTAGTATTTCAATAGTCTCTGTTGGAATGGGTGGAGGCATTTTGCCAAAGAAATCTCCAGCATTACCACTGTAAACATGTCATTTATACACACTTTGTGTACTTCAAATACAATTTATACAGGCTTTTCCTAAACTATATTTGATAAATTTAAGCAGCTAGCCCATTCTGATAGGCTAAATAAATTATTTGCTTAGTTTTAAACCAAATCTACATCAGTGCTTCCAGTCTCAATATCAGGATTATATTAACAGCTTAACTTGTACTTAGTTATTAACCAGAATTGTTATTCTGGCACGCAAGCCAAACGTTCATCTCAGTTGAAAACATCATGTCCTTATTTTTCCATCAAATTAATAAATGAGGTCACCAGCTGGCCCTTTTAGGATCATCCAGTTGGGCTTCTTGGGTCTCATGTTCCTTGCGTGCTTTACCACAAAGCTAAAAATCCTTAACATTGCCAGCACACCACTTGAATCATTTGCCCAGCACTGGTACTCTCACATGACAAAAATACTTCCAACAAAAACCTGAATTACATAAACACAGAATCCTTTCCTGAATCCGGTTTCCCGTATTCACAACATGTGACAGCAGAGCTGGGATCACACATTAAGAGTGATGTGCCATGGAGCAATGGTAGAGGGACTTTCCATTTGACATGCATTAATGAATGGGGCTGGAGCACCCCTCCTATGAGGAGAGCCTGGGAGAGTTGGGGCTGTTCAGCCTGGAGAAGAGAAGGCTCCAAGGAGACCTTCTAGCGGCCTTCCAGTACCTGAAGGGGCTCCAGGAAGGCTGGGGAAGGACTTTGGCCGAGGACAGGTAGTGACAGAACAAGGGGTAATGACTTTAAACTGGAAGAGGGGAGATTTATATGAGGTCTGAGGAAGAAATTCTTTCCTGTGAGGGTGGTGAGACACTGGAACAGGTTGCCCAGAGAAGTTGTGGCTTCCCCCTCCCTGGAAGTGTTGAAGGCCAGGTTGGATGAGGCTTTGAGCAACCTGGTCTAGTGGAAAGTGTCCCTGCTGATGGTAGAGGGGCTGGAACTAGGTTGGATCTTTAAGATTCCTTCCAACCCAAACCATTCTATGATTCTATTAACCCCTTCCCCTAAAAAAACAATATTTCTTAGAAAGGTCAAGTGTCTTTTACTGAACAGTTAATTTTGCAACCAGGTATTCAACCTGCCAGATGGGCACTATAGTGACATTAATCACCATCTGATACAGTTAAAACTTGACCTAGCAGAATATTAACCTCTTTCTCCTCTTCAGTGTTGAGGAGCAGGAATAGACCTTTGTATGGCTGATTTGAGAGAGGTGGTATCAGGCAGTACTTTTCTTGACCTGACAATAACTCTTTGTAGGGCCACTACTCCCACATTTCTGCACAGGGCTTCTGAAAAGAGAAAGTAAATCTTACATGTTTCCCCAATTCCTTTAATCCTCTAAGCACAAAATCATTCTAAATCCCCACCTTGCACTGAAGAGATTTGTATTTCTTTTAGACATTCTGCACAAAGCTGTAGTCTGAGCATGTGCTAGGCATTTGGATGAGGTTTGGTGGTGGTGCATTTACACCACCGAGTACCTTGGAGGCTGAGCCACAGCTAGAGAGTGTACATGCTACTGTGATATAGATCTTAAATGGGCTTACTCACGTCTATATTAACAAATCCTCCACACCAGCTTCCTGGACATATTAATCCCTACCTTAAACTAAGCAAATCTTTGGATAGCTCATGAATTAGCCCATACAGATGTTGCTGAGAGATGCTGTGCTCCGGCTTGCTTTGGCATCATAAATAATTGAAACTTTTTGAGCAATTCCAAAAGAGAGTCAGTGGCTGGAAGAGCATTAAAACATCCTGAATTGGAGTTCAAATAACTGGGAACTCACAGGTGTTCACCAGATAAACTTCATGCAGTAAAAGATAAAGCATACCTGTAGGATCCTTACACCACATAGCAAAGTTTTCTCCAATCTCACAAAAGCCTTAGGGATATGCAGAAGTCATTATACCCTTCTGCCAAGTAACATTTTGAAATAGAAAACACTATGCTTACTGTGGACAAAATAAAGTAACATCAACAGATACATATATTTGAAATCAGTGTTACCACAAGATGTCACTCTAAACTTTATTTTATTTTATTCAAGAGTTTGACTGACTTTAAAGAGCTCAAAGTTACTTTTTTCCAAGTAAATTTATTTTCCTACAAATTATAGTTTAAAAACTTAAACCATAAATTAATTGCTTATTGGGAAAAAGCAACTAAACAAACACAAGAAGTACAGTCTACCCCACCAAAACTCAATGGTAAAGCTTCAGAAGGCAAGCTGGGTATGAAATGAAGAGAGTAACACCAGAGCAGTCATTTATTTTTAGACAGAGGTTAAAAGAAAAAGAATGAAGTTACAGTTTTATATTGCAGTTCAACACTGGAGATTGAAAATTATTCAAGAGAAAGCAAGATTTGGGAGAAAATATCCAGTGCACAAGGCAACTCTGTATCTATCCCTCTGTCTCACTGTAATTAGATCGGATTTCTCCTGCTATCTAATGACTATCTGTTTTGAAAGATACTCCCCCACAATAATTCCTCCTACTACCTGCAGGTATTTGAGTTCTGGGGAAGAGAGTGAGTCTCCTAACAAATTCCCTGTGTCAAATGAGCATTCATATATAAGGAGATATATATATATATGTAAAACTATGCAATTATATCATGTACGTGTATATATATTTGTCCATGTATATATATATATACACACACACACATAATACTGTGAATATATATGTATTATGTATGTAAACACATATATATATATAACCAGAATTTTGGTGGGAGAAGGCAACAAGGGCACTCTTGAGCCCCATTCCCATTTATCTGTGTTGGAGGCAGAGGACTGGCCCAGGGCATGCAGCAAGGCAGTGGCAGAGCCAGGATCTGGAAGTAAATCCTCCAAGCAAAGCCACTCCAACACCACCTGCTCTGACATTTCCATTATCAGTAGCACATCCAAAACGATGATGATCTTAATCCCAGTACCTCTAACAAACATGCCTTCAAAACACTTATTTTGTAGAAGAAAACCATCTCATTCATCTAAACCATTCATCATATGCAAGAGAAAGAAAACAGTATCTTTAGTAGTGTCAGCATCTCCATAAGCTCAAGCAGTGAAGGCTGGTGTGAAGTGTACGACAGTTTTGACCTTGCTTTAAAACCTGTGTTATCAGTATCATCATGCAATGGAATTTGCCATGAGAAGCTCTTTTTACTGTCACGGAATCAGAGAATCATTTGGGTTGGAAAAGACCTTTAAGATCACCAAGTCTAACTCTAAACCTAACACTTCCAAGTCCACCACTACACCATGACCCCAAGCACCATGTCTACACATCTTTTAAATATCTCCAGGGATGGTTATTCCATCACTGCTCTGGGCAGCCTGTTCCAGTGCTTGACAACCCTTTTGGTGAAGAAATGTTTCCTAATATCCAATCTAAAGCTCCCCTGGCGCAACTCGAGGACGTTTCCTCCTGTCCTAATGCTCTTCACTTGGGAGAAGAGACCAACCTCCACCTCGCTACAACCTCCTTTCAGGTAGTTGTAGAGAACAAGAAGGTCTCCCCTTAAAGTCTAGGAAATCACCATATAAAATTAACCTCAAAACACTGATAAGGTTTTAAAGGTAACTCCCAAAGTTAGAAAGTGTCACAATTTAAGTAGATGGTCACATACCATTTTTCTCTCTGCTCTGACACTCAATTCAGTATACGGAATGAGCCTGCTCTGGGGAAGCTGTCTGAGCAACCTTTGCATTATTTATCTCAGGAGCTGAAAGGCTAAGAGCAATAAGAAGATTTCTTGAAGGTTCTTTAGCTTAAGAGCATTAAATACCACCCCGGGAATTAGATCCTACCTCTGACTCCTACAGAGAGTCTCAGTGATGGTCAGGAAGTCACGTATGCTGTATTTTTCCAAAATGATCACACATCAGATGATCCTTATGTTTTAAGTGCCCCAAGTTTTAACTGGGACAATCTTGCTGGTGTAGTGACACTCCCTCTTGCAGCTGGAGCTGTGATCAGACATAAAAGGTGGTGTGTGCAGCGATGCATCAGGTCAGAAGTATCTCCAAACAGGTCTCTCAAATAAGGAGATATTGTTACCTCTATTTCTCAGGGCTTCAGTACCACCTCCGTAGCACAGAACTACAAGCACCACATCACACAGGAAATAACAATGGGAAAAAATTGGATTAAATACTTGCTCAGGAGCTGAGCCCTGCCCTTTCTACACACTGAATGAAGCAGGATTTTTGAAGGAAAACAGTTTGAGGACAAATAAATAAGAAGCATCACACTGTATGTACAGGAACTGAACTCAGGTCACAGAAGCTACCTAGTTCAAGCACTGCCCTAGGTCTGAGCATGGAGCTAATTCTCTTCTTTTCACATTGTTTTGAAATACCACATTATCTCTCTGTAACATAACATAATGATAATTATTATAATAGCTATTTTCTATTTCTAATGCCTGGGATTTTATGCAATAGTGCCTTAATCAAATACATCAGCAGAAATTCAAAACCACACAACTGTGATGACAAAATGGAGACAGGAAAGAACAAATGAAGGACATAAATTCAGTCGTCTTTGAAAAGAGCTCGTAATTATCTCAGTGGCAGATCAGGGGGTCAGAGCCCAAATGCAACCGCAGAAAATGGACCATGTGACAGAAGAAACACACGATGGGAATGAACAACACAGTCAGCAGTATTTCTTGTCAAGACATATTTTAATACCCAACAGAGCTCCAAATACAGAATTATACCTGAGAAAACTACAGTAGAAGTTTGAGATAAATATGATAACCAATTACGTGTTACTATATATATATATATTCATTTATATAGCTATTATATATATGTATATATACAAATATAGACATGTATGTATATACAGGATTAACTAGTTTATTTTCATGCATTTTACTATTCAGTGTCCAATCCCAATTGCACTTAAATCTCTTAAATTAGTGTTTTTCATTGAATCCCGTGACACTGGAAGCACAGGGTTATGAAAAAGAGTCCTGAGATTCCAGAAGAGCCACAAAGGTGGCACCAGGCAACAGATTTGGCTCATTTATAGCGACTTTGAAAACCATAAGGTATAACACCCTTCAAGGCTAAAATGTTTCTGTGATTTCAAAATTACCATGTAGCTTCGTAAAAAGTTATATTCATTAAACAAAAATCACATCACAGTCTAACCTAAAATGACTCTGCAGACCAAAACATTAGAGAGGGAGAACAGCTCTATTATTTTAGAGACATAAATAAACATTGGGATTACTGATGGAACATCTTGCTCCAGATTATTTCCTTCCATTTTATTAGTAGATGTGTAAACTACATTAGCAAGATATAAATCCAGTAATTATTTAACACCAAAAAAAAAATCATTTGCCTCATTGTCCTTTCATATTCCCTCAGCTTGAAAAAGGAGAATACATTAGTCAAAATAAAACCAGATTATCTAAATGCATCTCTTAATAATTTGTCTCTAGTTCTCATCACAAACCAGTAATAAAGGGTTGTCCCTATTTAATGCAAAGAGAAAGAAAAGCTTCACACTGGGACAGCAGCCACACAAGCAACAGCTGCTGCAACTGCATTTTATTATTTCTAATTATACATGGAATCCATATGGCCTAGACACACTTTAAAAAAAACCAACAACTCTACATGAACAAAAAATGTCTTATTCCTTGTAGGATATTGAAAACTAACAAGCTCAACAATTACCCCACTGCTCATATTAAAAAATTCATCCTAAAAATGGTTTATTTCCAATACAGTTTTTTGCATTTTGAATGAGGAAAATCCAAAAAGCTTCTGAATTCCTCATCTGATATGTAAATGCCACCATTCATTGGTTAAAAGGCAGTTAAACACGAGCAGAGGGTTGCATTAGGATTACAAGTGATTATGTATTACCTAGGTTGTATCAGTGCTGTAATCGGTTTCTCCTTGTCCACAGATAGGCTGAGAATCCAAATATAGACCTGGGCTGGGATTCTGAATTTTTCAGAGCCCATCAGCATTCATATCCATCGGTTTTGTGCAATTCTTTAAGGAAGAGGCCAACACTAAGGATTAGATCCCAGTCAAAATTCACACAAATGTAGGAAGTATCAGAACTTTGCTTTTGGGTTCAGGTCTTTTCTGGCAATTCACAAGCTTTTGATATTTAAATTCTTTCAAACAAGAAATTATTTGGGGTACCCACATGAGATTCCCACATCTTCGCACATGCAACTTCTCTACAAAGTGGAAAATAACTAAACTGGTATAAAGAACTTGTGGGAGGGCTACTCACATCTCCAGGCTGGCCAGCAAGAAGAGGGAGCACCATGCCCTGGCTCTATTTGCTCCCCATCCCTAACCAGTACAGCATCACTGGAACACCCAATAAGTCCCAAAGGCAAAAGCAATTCTGAAATCTTCGGAGATACAGAAATATTAAGCTCCTCCACCACAGACACAAAGAAAGATTGGGTAACATTTCAGACCTCAGTGAACTCCTCTCTCTGGATATCTTCAGCCTGATTTCCCTATACTAATGTGACGTCTGTCTGTCCTTTTCCTGCATGTGCACCTGTCTGCCAGCTCTCACCAACTAACTTTGAACCCTCTGCCCAATGTCAATGCAACTTGACATTGACAAGACCCAGCTTCTCCAAAGGATCTGCAGGTGCCATGGGGTGGGGAGAGTTAGAAGAGCTGGAAAGAAATGGTAACACCGCAGGGTAAATTTCACTGCCATGGGAGCAAAAATAATGGTGAGTCAAAATCCACAGGAAACCAGTCACATTAGATCTGCCATTTTTTGGAACAAATTGTTCACCCTGTGCAACCAGACTTCTGTTGGAGAACTGTGAGGGTTAGTTCCTCAAGCTGGCTGCAGTCCAGCCCCTAGATAATTTAAAAAAAAAAAAAAAAGAAAAAAAAAAGATTACACAGCTTCAAACCATCTCCAAGACCTAGCACTGCTACCTTTAGCTCTTTTGAGAGAAAGCATAAATTTGCTTACTAAGAGAATTGGACTTCAAGAATAAAAGCGGCTGCAGCTGTCTTCAGGCAAAACAAAAGCTGCCTTTGAATTTAAATTTCAGTTCTGCTGTAATTTATGCCGCAACAAAGAAAGATGCCAGTTTGGGAAAGTAGGACTCTGTGCAGGGTAATAACAGGCTTCCCCATTGTCAGAGATGCCATTTGAGGGCTTCTCAAATGTGACAGAGCACTGAAGCGCTTTTGCACATTTCTTTTGCTCATCGACATTTGTAATAGTCAGGGAGGGTTTCAATATTTTTAGATACAGACACAGAAGAACCTTTATTTCTCAGTCAGGGAAGCTCTGAATATAAATCTCTGGAAGAATCACTCCAACACATGATCCAAGGCAAGCAAAGTCAATGGGAGTTTTTTCTATTGATTTTGTGAATGCTGGACTCAGGCCCTCGGCGAGAAGATTGCCTAACAGCCCTGGGCCAGACACAGGCTTGGTTACATGGGATTAACTCCTGAGGAATTCAGTGTCATTACAGGAGGTAAAACAGCCTGACATGACCAGACACCAGCTCACTGAGATTAAGTCTAGAGAACAATGACATACAAGATCAGTGAGCTTATGTTCAGGAGCACTGTAAGTAGCTAAAAGTGTGCCAAACTCAAAAGCAGGCTAAAAACATCTACATCGAGCAAGCCTGGCACGTATGAATAGATAACACCCAGTCGTGCTTTCCTATTGAAAAGTTTCCCAGTACAGCAATTCATTTAACATTCTTTTGGTCCCTGAAACAATGAGATAGCACCAAATTCTGAAACGCGCTTCTTCCTGTGGATTGAGAAAGATTGGTACTAGTGAGGGCCACCACCACCTTAGAAAGATGATTGTCAATCACATTACCCATTTTGATATCCTTGACTCTAAGAGATTTCAGGAACCTTGTGAAATTTGGTGTTGCCTTGTTTTCTGTAGTGCCATGAATGCCAAATCTTACGTTAGCTCAAAGGACAAAAGAGGTCTTGAGTGGTTGTAGAGAAAAGCCTGAAAATATCACTGCGGTGTTTCTTAAAGACAGATCACAGGAGCAGACAGTAACAACCCACAGTATTTTATACATTATTTCTATGCTTTTTGTGCAACTTTCATAAGCTTTTTAACACCGAAGGCCACTGCTATCATGTATCACTAGCACTTGATTTTTGAGGTGTTGCATGATCCTGACTTTTCCCCTGACATCCATAATCATTCTTCAACACCTGCTTTTGTGCAGGCTCCATCTCCAGCCCAAGACTGTCTCACGGGTTTCCTGCTTTTCTCACCATTTATCCTGCTGTTCACACATCTATTCCCCAGTCCTGACCTACCTCCTTCCCTCTAGTCTCAAATGTTCTTTCATTGTTTAAAGGGTTTCTCCTTAAACACAACATGTCTGAACAAATTCCTTGTTTCTCCATTAATTGTCTCTACATTCTTCTTCCCTCTACCTGGTCAACAGCATTCTCCACAGCATTAAACCCTACAAATGGAGGGACTTTTTATTATTATTCTCAGTTGACATTCATGGTTACATCTATCAAAATCTTTCCCATTTTTCATTCTCAGAGTTTTCCTTTTGTGACGGGGGCATGTTTCAACATCCCATCATTACTCCTGTGACAGGTTTCTCTCCAGTTTCTTCCATATCTAAACTATCCTAAAATTTAACCATCACCCTAAGTGCAAGGGGAGTTTCAGTCCCAGCTCACAGCTCTGCAGACACCAAAGTCAATCAAACTAAGACACAACCACAGGAAACCAAGCTCTTGATGTGCTTCATGCTTACTATAATAAATGTTTGCATTTGTCAATGGCTATGCTGTTTTTTTAATAGATAGGTACATCCCAAAATAATTAAAGCAAAAGAGGATTTGCTTTGGCTCTCTTAAATGGCTGTATTTCCTGTCCTCCTTATATACCCTCCCTGTGCTACAGCACTCTCCAGTAACATGGAAGAGCGCAAGATACTAGTTACCTAGAAGTCTGGACACTAATATAACTCTGTTGAGTTATCCTGCCACTTAATTTACACAGACTTTTAATTAAAAAGTAATATGTGATTGCAGAAGAATAATCTGACTTCCTTTTTGACTTGGTTTAAAAGACTTTATCGCTTTTTTAAAATGGATTGTTCTAACAGGGCTTATTTAAAAGTGAGCTGAATGAAGTAAAGAGTTTAAAAAAAATCCCTCTTACTAAAAACACAAAATTATATCCTAAGTCTCTAAATACAGGCTGCGGCAGAGACAACCAGTAAATTCTGTAATCCTTACAGTAATGTTTACTACAGCAAATTTTAAGACAGGCAGTTTTATAACATCCATATTATTTTGCAGAAATGCTACAATACCATTAAAAAAAAAAAAGAATGTGATGCAGATTTTAGTTGAAAATATGCCATTTTAAAATTCAAAGTTACACAAGCATGAGAAACAAAACATTAGACATGATTTCAAAGTCCTGAGGAAACACGTCATCCCCTGCAGATTGGATTTATCTGAATTTTAGAAAAACCTACTGAGATTAGTTTTTACCTAATACTGCATAAGATGATTACAGCTATTTGTGGCACTTTAATTCCTACTAGAAACAAAATGATGTTTTCTAGAGATGTATCTACAAAAAAAAAAAAACAAAACCTAACGCTGACATAAACCTCTTTCATCCATTCTCATTCCGCAGAACGGCTTTCTAAGCTGTAAACTCATGCACTTTTCTTAATGAAATGAAGGCTAGACAAATACATAGCAGAGGATTTTAGAAATAAACTGTACTAAACTATGTATTGCATTATAAAAACTGATTGAGTTTCATAAAGAACAGAACTGAGAGAAAAAAAAAAAAGTTTGGTTGTTCTGACATATGCAGATGACTATTATTGCTCTTTCATGGTTTTCCTTTTTTATTTCTGCACAATGCTTCCAAGTTGCCCCACTGTAAGACAATCCCAACAAACGAGGCACGTGGATTTCCACAGGTTTCATTTCCTCTTCCTTGCAGGCTTTTAAAAAAATTAAGCATTCACATCAGAACAACGTCTGCTACAATTTGAGAGGACCCTGTGATTTTAATATTATCTAGTTACAGATGACTCTACAAAAAGCAAAAACCATTACAAGCTCGTAATAATAATGGCACCATTACTGCTCATCACACATAGAAGAACTGGTACAATCCTTTTGGTGAAAATAATTTGGAAATAACTGAAGAATAATGTCAATATCTAAATATGTATTCTTCCCTTGCACCCTCCTTCTGAAGAGCTTCTCCTCCTCCCTTCTCTTAAGAGCTGGATTTTCAAAGCATTGTGTTTGGGCCACTGGAGTGTAAATGGGACTCCAGAGATTGCAGCTCCACATGTCGCTTTGAAAATGTGCCTCTCAGCAACGAACTCAGCTGTAACTGAACCCAGCAACTCCAGCAAGAAGTCCAGCAACAAGAACAGCCCGAAGGGAGAAGAAGATGCTTTTGAACCCAAATTAAAATGTAAAAGGACAACCCTTCAATAATCCTTCTGTAAATCATTTACAGAACTTTTACTTCCATATTTGCAGTCACTTCTTGCGTGTGTAGAATATACATATGAAAAATACTGAATCCTCATTTTTCTCATGCTACTCCCCTGTTCAGCAGTCAACAGTTAATATTTATGAAACTCATTGAAGATAAAAACAACCAGACGTACACTGAGAGCCCAAGTTCAAAGATGGCTGGTTCAATCAAATCACACAAGCATAAACTTGAGAATATATCTAGACAATACTAGATTTGAAAATTGCTTCTAATTATAATTCTTTTTCTTTATCTGTTCTTGCTATACTCAATTTAAGATATCCTACAGATTTTCAAAGCATTTTGGAAGTTAATGAGAATTGAAAACACACTTAAAGGACAGGGATGGTTACAATAGCTGAATTTATTTGCCAAGGACTCAAATTCTACTAAAGCTCTAGGTCCTGCAAAGACTGAATTTGGCACATAAAATTACTTTAAATTTACACCTGGTAGGAATGTGCACTTCTGCAGCCAGGTTAATGATTCTGTACAAAAATCACATTTTTCATTAATAGCTACAGCGTAAATATTCAAAAGGTAAATCAGTTCTGAGTAAAACCAATGTTTGACAGCTGGAAATGAGATCAAGTTTTGGAAAGTGATGAACACTCGGACTCTGAAAATTAAGTCTAATTAAGATCAGGCACTGAAAAATGTACAGTTTCAAGACCATTAGACATTCTGTAAATAAAAAGGACAAAGTAACATCAGCAGTACAGAACTTAAAAAGAGACCAGAAGCTCTGCCTTGGATTTTTTTTGTATGGTTGTCTGATTTATAGGTGAATGGAAAAAACTATGATGGGAAGCAAAAACAGATTTCATGGAAGTGGGGTTTTTATAAATACCGATTATGCAATAACTTCTTAATTGATTGTGTAATAACATCATCTACCCCACTTACAATACTGATGAGAGGTCACTCTTCTGTATTATTCCAGAATCTAGACCAACCAAATAGTAAACCAAATATAATAATGAGAGACTTTGAACACATCTTGAGATTCCCAAATCTCTTTTTTAAAAAGAAGCATTTAAGAAAGAAAGGACATCCAAAGGCCTATAAATTAAAATGCTATTGCACTTCTGTAACACCACAAACAATAACAACCTGTTATTGTGGCAATCAAAAGATTCCATTTATTCTTTGGACTCAGCCTGAATGTAGCTATAACCACTTTTTCATTTCTGGCATATGTAATACATCAACAAATATTGCAGAGTAGCCACACACAAAGCACACATGTTGGTAGAACACTTTGAAGGATTACTTCAAAGTAAGGGTACAGCTACTGTCACTTCTGTGACTTGTGTATTTCCTCAGCCTATACTTCTATATCCACAGTTATCTTCATAAAAATAATATAGAAATATCCCATCTCTTTTTCATTCTTTAGTTCAAATCAACTTATAACTATTTGGTAAATACCATCAATTATGAATCTTCCTTTTTTAAAGAATACACAGCAATTAAAAATTATGTAGCATTTATAAAATAAAGTTAATCACTCTAAAGAAGCTGAGAGAAATTATAAGTAAAATAGCACTGACATTAATTATTTCCATTTGTAGGAAATGTTAAACACTGATGACATATATTTTTCATAAGTGCTACAGAAATTACTGAAACTTCTCCTGGACCTCCATTGTCTTCACAGTAGCAGTGCAGTATTGACATGCTTCTACTTTTATGATTCATAATCAAAAAATTTCCCTAACTGCTACTGACTGTAGCTCTGCAATGAGCACAATTGGCACTCAGGCTCCAATCAACCATAACATGAAGGTACGTGTGCTTCCACAAATAGCATTTGTCTTAAGAAATTCACTTCAGACTAGTTCTGCACAAAATTCACAGATGTTTGTGAAGGAATAAAACACCAAAGGGTCAATGCAATGTGAGCAAGAAGGCAGAGGGAGGTAGAGCAAGGGTGATGCAGGGTTACCACCACCACTTCCCATGACTTGCAGCACATGCACTGCACGGCACAAGGGACAACAGAGATGCTACAGTACATGGGTACATTCATGACCTTGAAAACATGATATATAATAATTTATGGAGGTTATTTTATATAAAGCACCAAAACAACAAGGGCTCGATTTTGACAAATAACATCATTCACAAAGTGAAACAGAGACCTTCAAATAAATTGAACAAAGACTGAGTGACATCCTTGAGCATTTTTCTTTACTCATTTCTGAGTTTCTTTGGCTGACTCTTTTCACAAAAACATAATGCAAAAGACACAAAGATTTTAGATGCGACTTGGTACCAGTGAAATCAATGAAACTTTGGCCATTTACCTGTGTGGAGATGGCTTCATCTTCAACTTTGCATAAACAGTTATATCCTGCTCCGGGTCAGTAATTTCCATTAAACAAAGGAAAGCAGCAAGGTTTAGGAATAACCATTCAATGCCTTACCTTGCCTGAGCTTTTTGTTACTCTTTCTGTCACTATAAATAAGAAAATACCTTTGAAATATCAGGACAAGGAGTTTCCCCACATAGAACCTGGAAGGATCATCTCAACATGTTGTTCCATTGTAAACAGAAATTAAATAGCGACCAATAAGAAAGTTACTAGGCCTGACCTAGCTCTGGCCTTCAAGAGCATAACATCTAGTATTAAATATTAGTACCTACCTAGGAGTGCCTGAAATAAGCTGCTTTTAAAGATGCCCATCACCTTTCTGATGGCTTTTTTCAGTTGTTGCTCTTCTGGTTTCTTCAGTTTCTTACAGTATTCTTCCAGCAGCACTAAAGCTCGGTCAGTATCTGACAATAAACAAGTAAAAAAAAAAAAGAAGTATTTTATTCTCTCTGGAAAGTATTTAAATGCTCAAATATTAACTCCACATTTCTAAAGGCATTGTTTACACATGTAAGGAACATCTACAACAAATGTTGTGGCATTCTGTTGTTAGCTGTATGCCATGAGCAGCCTAGGCAAAATGGAGAGATTAACCCAACACCAAAACCAAAAGATTACTGCATGTCTGAGATCTCGCTGCAAAGGGAAAATGATCTTTTGAATGGCATCTACAACAAGTGTACAACTTTAATTTATCCAAAACCAGCTGGAAGCTATGGGGTTTGGATGAAATTGCAATTTGAGAAAGCTACACAATTATAGACAATAACCATTATGGATACCCATGCAGGAAAATTGGCCTTAAAACATATTCAGAGATGACATGAAAGTGTTTGCTTGGCATCTGCAGCACTCAATTCTCTGTTCTCTGAACAGCAAATGTGTATCTGAAAGGCAGGTGTCCAAGAGGGTGGGGTTTTGTTGGTTTTTTTTCCTGCTCCCTCACTACATGAAATTGCTATCTACCTCTTTGGTAAAAACAAGGCTTTGAGAGTCGACTTTCATTCATGTGTTGGCTCAAATGTAGCAATTCAGCCTTTTACTCTGTAAGAGTCCAGAGAAACAGAGCTCTGTTCTTCCTGCTGCCATTATCTTTGTGTAGTCATGTGCCAAGAGCATGAGTGACATATAAAATTGTATGAAAACCAAACATCACCATCTCACATGTAAGAAAATAGGGGAAAATGGAGAATCAGACTTCAACTTTCCTTCTCCCCATCCTAACTAGCTCACAGAAATGTCCACACACATAGAATCACAGAATGGTTTGCGTTGGAAGGGACCTTGAAGATCACCCAGTTCCAAGCCCCTTGCCATCAGCAGGGACACCTTCCACTAGACCACGTTGCTCAAAGCCTCATCCAAACTGGCCTTCAACACTTCCAGGGACGAGCAGCCACAGCTTCTCTGGGCAACCTGTTCCAGTGTCTCTCCACCTTCACACCAAAGAATTTCTTCCTTAGATCTCAACTAAATCTCCCCTCTTCCACTTTA
>NW_010290586.1:166001-202295 GCF_000700745.2 Antrostomus carolinensis | reverse complement strand
ATGTGTAATTATATATATACATATGTGTATATGTGTATACATGCAGACAAATATATAAGTAGAACTTAAATTATATATGTATTCATATATACATTCATATACATGCACAATGGTCATACTGTCTATCTCAAAATCTAAAGATCTGATTTGTTTGTAGAGCTGCAGATTAAAATGCAAATTGAACTGCACTTTACTTTTTGTAGTGCTTCACTTTGTGCAGTTATGAACAGCTACTGGTCAGACAACAAATAGAGCAGACTGTTGTTGGACACTTTAGTGCTGAATGATTCCTGACCTGCATGCTGTGTGATCAAGCTAACAATATTTGAGGGGAGTTATTTTTTTCATCCTTTGTGAACTAATTTAGAGGGAGGAAAAAATCTGAGGTTTATTTTCAAGTGTCCTCTGGATGCCAAGGTAAAAAGCACTGTTTTTAACTAGATTATCTAGAGACTGGGCATATAACCCAACTTAAGTTTCTACACTCTTTTCAGAAACAGACCTCTCTTCTCTCTGAATCTATGCCCATTACTCAGATGGGGTAATTCCTGACTCCAAGGCCAGGTATAAATAAAGAGTCTCGTATTTATACTGTGTAAAGCTAGCTAACAGACTGGCAACATGCTTATCACCTTGGTCTTCCTTGCAGCTCTAAACCCTCCACCCCAAAAAAATTAATGTGCCTGAAAGACAAGGAGGGCTATTTCTTAGTCTGACAGAATTTTTACAGCCTGGTTCTCAGGCTTGTATTACATGGCTTGGAGAGTGTCCTGACTCCGTATGGATGTGCATGGCCTACTGGACAAGGGTTGAGGAATCAGTTAAGTGCACAAGACAAACCTGTCTTAGTTATGTCTAGGGTGCAAGACTTGTGGAAAACTCTCTGTAAAACCATATCCAGGCTTCTTCTTAGGTAGAATTAGTTACTTTACTCAAAACAGTTATTCCAGGAATACATTATTAAACATAGTGTACATTCAGGGAGTGAACTGGGTATCTGCATTGTTTGCCATCATGGCTGTACCTGTAGTTGTATGCTATTGTAAGATAGGACCAATCATGCCCCAGGTGTCCTTGTCCAGCTCTTTTGAACATAGAGGCAACCCATACAACAGTTTTAAAGGAAGTTTCTTTGCAATGGGTAAAGTTCAGTGAGCTGAATCCCACCTGGTGTATTCACATGTATAGGAGCTGTTATGAAAAATCTCTCTCCAGTCAAATCTACCTGTTTGTGTATCTCAGTTGTGATCAGTTCAGCTAGCAGCCGAGGAAGCAGTTCAAACTCCAGATCATTAACCTCCCAGTCAGGAATGGAGATGCTGCAGAAAGTGCTTACTGAGAAGCTTGCCTTTCTGCTGAAAGTAACCCCACGACTACTTCTCACATCTGTAACTCACACAAACCAAGTGTGGCTCATTTTAATAGAGATTAGTGTTAAATAAAGATATGTGAAATTTTATCATTATTCCCTGTGGTATATGTTAGTTTCGTTCATTTTTCTGACTCTCCTACTCATGGAATCAGTAGTTTGGGTTTCAGTCCATTTTGTGATCCACAAAACAACATGTCCCATTAGAGGAGCAAAAGGCTGGAGTAAAGAAGCTATTGGAGCTTCTGTTTCCCATTTGACATGCTGTTTGCTTTGGCCATTGTTAATCAGCAGATTATCTTGCTGTCTTGAAGAAGAGATACCCATGGTAATAAAGTAAACCTTCAAACTCCTAGTACCAATGGCAAATGGAAAAAAGAACCCAAATATTTAGGGTTATCTTTGGGGGGTTTATTTATTTATTTATTAATGGCAGATTGTCTATGGTAATTTAAAATTTTAGACTGAGGCAGTAATTACATTTTAATTCAATTATTTAAAGCATGTAATTTGTCACATCTAAGAGTAATTTTAATTGCTTAATAAATTGCTTTGGTGTCATGTTTGAATCTCATTTTGAGCACTATATTTCTTAAAAAATTACTGGATTGATTAATATTAAAATGTAAGTATTCAAATCAAGCAATTAGTTAAGGAGTTAATTACTTAATGTGAACTTAGAAATAAGATAAATTAATGTCAACTAAACAGCATTTGTCTTTGACCCTGAATGCTTCGCACAGTCAATATTTTAGCTGCATTCAGTGAAACTGTTCCAGGAAATTAATGTGACTTTGTTCAAGGGATGAAAGTTATCCACTCTAACTTCTTGCTTATTTCTGTTTTCTCCCACAAAGTGTTTGGGAGAACATATGAATAGGTAGAGGTATTTGGGGTCAATGAAAGAATTTCAGCTTTCCAGGTAGGAGTATTCAAAAAGGCATGAGGAATCTGAATTTGTTTTGCACATATCATTGTTCAAATGGAAGGAACTATGTTTTCAGGCATCTGGTAATAGTTTCTGAGTTGCTGCAAGGGAAGATACTCCCAATATTTGTAGTTTGTAAAGATAAAAATTGCCATCACCTAATCCAATTTTCTGTACCATGACAGCCAGATGATACAACCCAAGTATTCTTGTTTTAAGCCAAATAACTGATATTTCCTGTTGTAAAGAATAGCAGACTTTAAATACAAATATGTCTGAAAGAGTTAAATTCAGAATAATTAAGGAAAGAACCAGAACCATAATTTCCAATTCTAACATGCCCAATATCTAACTTATGGTAATAGACTAAAGTTCTCTTTACAGAAGTTGAGCAAATTGGATGTACAATGAAAGTGGCCTTAAACAACTACCTAGGGGAAGAAACTGATTGCCTAATTTTAACTAAAAGTCAAACAAATTATTGTTGAAGTCCTTAGGGACACTTAATGATCACACAAGGGTTGGAGTTACTTATTGGTAGCAAAGATTTAGTGCATTTTCAAGCTTTTGCTGCTTTTTCATTTTATGCATAACATTTGTTTTATCTCTACTAAGCTTCAGATTTCATGGCATTAATCAGCTTCCGCTTAACTAGTAATTAAGAGACAGAGCAGTAGAACACAATCTAAAAAGTCAGAGGGTTCTCACCTCATTTCATTTTTTTTTTTAGCTGAAAATATTACTGACTCACTCAGAAGCAAGATGAACATATCTCATGTGTGAACCAGGCTGTATATTTGGCAAAAACTGATAACTCTCCTCCTTCAGGTTTTTCAGCTGTGGTCACTAATGTTGGGTTTATCACTATTCAAAAAGAAATGCTCTTAGCATAAAAAAAAAGGAGGCTGAGATAATCTGGAGGTTCTTGGGGTTCCATTATAACTTTTAGATCAACTTGGCTCCTTAAGGAAACCTTCTTTCATGCTGTTAGGGATGTTCCTCCTATGTCAATTCAATTGCCAGCAAGTCTGCAGATGATACCAATCTGTGAGGGAAACGAGCTGATAGACAGAATCAAGCTGTGGAGTGACCTGGTGGCAACTGGGGTTTAAGGCAATGTCTGTGAGATTCAATATCAATAAACATCTGTCTAAATACTCATGAGGAATTTGGTGATAAATAAACATCTGAGCATCTGTGGTACTATAGGGTAAGTTGTTAAAATGTACAGAAGGAAGGGACTAATTGATTGCTACTGCTACCTTAAATAAATGTAGAGTTAAGGACATCATTGCTTCCAACCTCCTAGCTGCTACACTTCACTTCAGGTGAAAAAAAACAACAACAAAAAACCCTGATGCCTTGAAATTGCCTTTCCAGATTCTGTTATCTTGGGAAATACGTTGCCAGTCTAATCTTATGTTTGTCAGATCTTCTCATTCCAGCTTGGCTCTTCCCACCTTATAATATGCTGTTGTTATTTTGACTTCCCTACAACCTTGTCTTTCCATGTAAAAAGGAGTTTCTAGACAAATTTATATCTTCCTGCATCCTAAATTCTCTGCCAGAATCTGATATTTACAGTCATCTGTCAGAGAATTGGCTCATTCTCTGTGAAACATGCAGTGAATATGGAGGTCCATACTTCCACATGAGAAAGAAAGAAACATTTTTCACATCTGTATTGGACCAGGACACAGGAGAAAAAAAAAAAAGTCCTTGCGTCCAGAATATTTTTATGAGTTTTAGTAAATCTTGTAAATATATGAAGTTTTGTAAAGAATATACACATACATATGTGTGTATATATATATATATATTTATATTAGGTATGTATAATTGGATAAACATATATCCTATTATATTTCTGGTTGCCTCAAAAAAAAAGCTTTAATACTGCAGGAGATGATTTTTGTGAGGTGATCAGACGATGTTTATAACTTGTGTGAATACTCAAAATGGCCTTATCCTTGCATGATGAGGCTGTGGAATAGGAATATGGTTGTAGATGGGATCATGAGCTTAGAGAAAGGAAAACTGGGACATATAAATACCAAAACTTTGCTTAACTAACACCTAGTCCATGACAGCAACATTGCTTCTCCATCTTCCTCACTAAGGAGAAAAAACTGAACACTGGGGTTAATGCATCCCAACAGAGTTAAGTGGCATCTCTGTTTTTTTTCCCTTTCTTAATTGCAAAAGTTTGGGGATGAGGGGAAAAACAGCATTAAGAACAACTATATAGTCCTTATGTGGCTCCATTTTTTGCAATTCCCTGCTTTGACATACTCTCTTGTACAACCTCAGGGAGGTGAGTCATAAAAGTCACATTTTTAAAGACATTTTAGGCACTTACCGAGGACTTCAAATCCCGCGAGCTTGGGAAAGTTTGTGTTTAGAGGTATGTAAGTACTTCACTCTAGTTTGCTTTTTTACCTTTCTCTTTCTAAGCACAATTAATTGGAGCCTTTAATATTAAAGATTATTTATATAAAGAGATATACACTCTATATAGATTACTTGTCTAGAGTGATCCTATCACCTAAAAGGAGGCTGGAGTAGATTTTGGACCCATAAATCAAAAGAATATGCCAGTGAATCTCCTTTGAATTTCTGTCCAAGCAGAAGGAGACCACATTATGAAATGATTAAGCCACTCAGCTGTGAGCAGGAGTCCAGTGTTCTGATCCACCTGCTTAGGATAATTTATGGGTTTTGCTTGGAAGTAATTTCACAAAAGTAATCTTTAGATCAGAGACTGTAAATGCTTCCTGTCCTTTGCAGAGCAGATGAATGATGTCCAGGCTAGCTAACAAGGCTATCTCAGTTCAGCGCATACCCTCATAAGAGGACTTAGTTCTCTGTACTAAGAGCAGATTGAGATAGCTCATGTAGAGCCCTCAGTCAGACCCTTGTGCTTCAGCAAAGTTCAAGCCTCCCTTCATCAGGCAATATTTCTTACTGACTGGCTGCAGAGCCCTTCATAGTACCAATAAGCATATGTGTAAATACTCATATTTAATGTAACCATATATAAACATCTGAGCATCCGTGGTACTGCAGGAAAAGTCTATAAAATGTACAGAAGGAGGTGACTAATGACTTGCTATTGCTGCAACTCTACGTTATGGAAGCATGGAGTTATTTGGCATCACTGCGTCCAACATCCCAACTGCTATACTTCACCTGGAATCCAAGAAAAAGAAAAAAAGAGCAGAAAAAAAAAAAAAATGATGCCTTGAAATTGCCTTTCCAGGTTTAATGTGCCCATCATATTAAAGCAAGCTTAGCTACCTAAGTGGCACCTAGAATAATCACTCTGCTAGGGGACATGTACTGTTTTGGTATAAAACATCTATGATGAGCATCAAAAGTGGGAATCCTGTTTTCACTCCATTGTTTCGCTTTACTTTACAAATCAGAAAAAGTAGAGAAGACAGAACTATGTTTTATTAAACAGCTGAGTTGGATCTACTATATTTCAAAAAAGTTCCTTTTCAGTTGTTTTTTGTGTGTTTTGTTTTGCTACTTTTGCTATGTTGGGGTTTTTTTGTTGTTGTTGTTAGGTTTTTTTTTTCCTAAAGTAAAATTACTACTAATACCACACTGCTTACAAAAATGATATGCAATCAAGCACAAGAAGGTTTAAAAAATAGATTCATGCTAAAATCACATCTTTTAAAATAAGCAATTCATTGCTCTAATCAGTTTTTCTTTCAGCTTTTCTACCCCTTACCATTAAAATAAGCAGGATTATTAAAGTGCATAAGCTTAGTCATTAGCAGATTGCTGAGATGCTGCAGTGATTGACATCTGTCTTTTTCTATATTAGTGGCTTAATCTGATGGTATGGCCAATCAAAACAAAAAGTAGGTTGATTATTTGGTGAGTGTTTAGCTCTAACAGATAATTTAACTCACTGTATAATCAGAATACTCATAGTCTTTTAGAGTTCACTTGATACAAATTCTGAAGGCTTTGAAATTACTGTGTGATCAGATTTGAGGTAAGCATGTGAGGTGAAACTCACGGTAAAAAGCCTTGTCACTGTTTTGTTCCTGATAACTGCAATTCATTCTGTATGTATCTACATAAAACACCTTGAAAGTGGATGTGAAGTTTAGTTTTGTTCAACAAGTTTTCCAATTGCTCTTATTCCAGGAAGAAAAAAAAATAAAAAAAAATTTAAAAAAAAATTGAAGTTTAGTTTGCTTTCAGAGTGATTCCTTGGAGCTACCTTATTGTGCTCGTATTTTCAATTCCAACTAAAGTGACCTTACATTTTGTAAATAAGGCCTTTGAAGAAGGAAAGCAGTGTTTTCCTGCTATTTCACTGTCAGCTGCATTGCCTTTCATCTTATTTCTTTTGTAGAGCTTTTTCAAAGGAAACAACAATGGGATTTTTGTAATTAACAGTACACCTTGACCTGCATCTCACAGTTAAAATATTTAAATTAGCAGTGTTTCAGATGGAAGTGAACAATGCTGTACTAAATCAGAAGCAGCAAACCTTTTGAAAAATACTGCAAACCTTTTAACAAAAACTGCACAATAAAAATGCTTGAGCCCTGAGTGCTCCTTAAATCAGAATGTACGTAACACTCTTAAAACATCTTTAAAAAGCAAATGAAACTTAATTTAGTAGTATCAGTAAAAGCTCTTTCCATCGACGTTCCATGTTTCATCTAACATCTGCAAATGCCTAGGAAGCATTGGTTGATTAAACTTCAGAAAACTGTCAGTATATTGCTGTAGTGATATAAATTGAGATGAGCGTTGGACTACATGCAGGCCAAATATGACAGTGTGCACAGTTGCCATTTTTTAATTAAGTAATTGAATCTGACTCATATGCTGCTGTATAATCTAAACCCCCACAAAACGTATTGGCTTAAAACTCAAAAAAGAGATATTTTCAGTTAATGGGGTTTCCTTCACATTTGGAGGAACTGAGAATACACACATGGAAAATTGCCACAACTGTGCTCATTTATAGAACTACATACAGTTTAAGGTATTCTAATCAAGAAAAATTAAAAAGCTAGAATATTTGATGTCTGAAGAATAAAAGCCATCAAGGTTCCAAGAATGTCACTGTTCCATCGACTAAGCAGATCACTAAGAAAATCAAGGCGTTGTCATAAGTCCTTATCTTAAAGAGGCTGTGAAATAATAGTCACATATAAAGTAGTAATTTGAGAATTTTTTTTAAAATCTAATTGTCTTTTTTTGAATCAATTTAATATAAAAGTGGTAAATGCAGTCAGTGAGAAATACATTCAGATTTAAGCATCAGAATAAATCCATGTGGATAAAAAAAGAAAAATGAAAGGAAATGAAGTGAAACCTACATTTATGTGTATTTATTATATGACAGTAAAATTGCTATATGACTAGTAAAAAAACATACGGCAGTAACCTAACATTAAATTAATTAGTGCTTGGACCATACATGCTTGGATCTCAGGATGCTTGAATTCAAGGGTTTTTAAATAATTTTACTGAATACACTGCCACAGTGTGAAATATAAGATGGTGTGTCTTTCCCAACTAAATTAATGGAGGTAACTAAGAATTTCATGGCTAAAGATGTAATTTGTCATATTAATGAAATATTACTTTTAAGAAATCTATATGCAGCCTGTTCTCCTGGTGAATACTTTATACAGACAATAATGTTCTCTGAAAAAGAGTTCTCATTACTGTTGCAAAGGAAAGGTAGTATACGTGCTTTCTGACCACATATCCTATTGTGATGCTAAGAGCACTTTACTGTATGATTGAAATACTTTTCTCCCCTAACTACAGTTATGTGACAATAATAAAGTATTTCCTATTAAGGAAAAAAATTACATTCATCTTTTCCCTGTAGGTTTAGTTTTCTGGGCTGTATATTCCACTTACAATGCTAGGTTGAGCCTACCTTTCCTTAGATAATTAAAGAAGTGCTAAAGAGAGGAAAATAGAATGACAGTTTAAACTGGAAGGGACTTCTGGAAGTCATCTGGTCAAACGCCCTCCAAAACCAGTCATACTAGGTCTTTTTTCAAAGTCGGATCTCAATTTGAAATCAAATTGTGTTGATCAGAGCTTTGTCCGGTCAAGTTCTGAGTATCTCCAACAAAGCTGTGCAATCACTGATTAAAAAAAAAAAAAAAAAAAAAAAGATCTTCAGCTTTATTATTACATTTCAATTGCTAACATTACAATATAATTTGATTATGTGGGTAAGATCATCACTGGATGTAAATCACTGTACTTCTGTTGTACTAGTGCTGTACACAGACCTGCACAGTAGGGGATCTACAATATGAAGTTCTTATTTTCCATGGATAAATAGTTTTTGGTTATGATGTCACTTTGTTGAATCTACTTTCCTGAAGAAGCCACAGTTTCAGAGCAGTTGGAGACATGTTTAGATTAGTTTTAGAACCACCTTTACATTAAGCCCTTCATATGTGTTTAAGATGTTATTATGTGTTTCTGACTACAATAAGTGTTTTATCCAATGTTTCCAAAAATTAGGTTTCCAGAAGACATATTATCCTATCAAATTTTATCAATGGAAATGTTCAGCACTTCCTATCTTCTTATGCACTACAGAGCCCTAAAGTGCCAATTTTAAAACTGAACAGTCCTTTAAGTGTTCTTATGTCTACCACATGTCAGGCAATGTGCTTCTCTGACACCAAACTAGAAGATGGATTAAAAGTCCTCATGAAGACAAGGACTTAGTGTGGGAATCTACTTTCCATACAAACCAAAGATTCAGTGACAGCAGGGGTAAGAGCTCAGGAAACTCCTGACTCTCAATTGAATACTCTGTTTACTGCTCTAATTTTGTAGTGTTGGATGAGAAACAGATAGTTTTTACTCTGTTTAAATATTATGAGGGGAAAAAAAATCAAACTTATTTTAGTATTGTCTACTTGAAATGCTGAATTGAAGGAAAAGTTTTAATCTTAGGAAAAGTAACTTCTGTTAGTGTTCAAATTGTATTAGACGAGATTGTAATAGATTGTTTTTATACAATGCAGAATATCTCCAGTGATCACGTTTCAAATCAAAAGTCACCTGTAAACTGAAATGAAGCATATTAAACTCATCCTGAATTAATAAATATATATTTCCCTATTCTTCTGTGAAAGGCTCAGGGGAAATCTCAAGGAATTTTCTTTTTTCTTGCACTTGAGATTTTTCTCATGATAAAATGCCATTGAGTTGTCTGTTACCATAATAGGGTCTTGACAAAGAGTTGAGAGGTTTTCCTTCAGTTCAGCAGAGGGCTCCAGAATACACACAGGCTGTGGAGTTTCTGTCTTTATCACCTCCACAGTGCAACAGAGTGGTTAAATTCCCTGCTGTAAGTTAATTACATTTTTCTATTGCACAGAACCTTTGTCCTCCCATAATTAATTACGAGCAAGAAAAGAAAATGTCCTTTTGTTGTTTTTAACAAATTAATTCTTCATGAAAATAATTTCTGTGGCATAATAACAAAAGGACATTTGTTCACTGTCCTCATCACCACATATACTGCAGTACATAAATGGCCTCATGAGGGGAATCTCTTTGTCTCTTCTGTCCAGGAACATACTTTATTGCAGACATGTCGCAGGAGTATTAATACTGTCAATTGCCGTACAGGCAGATAAGGCTGTCTAGATCATTACAACAAAATACTACAGAGGAAGGAGTCCAGTGTTTTGATAGTAATTCTCACTCTAAAATCAAAGGAACAGTTCTATTAAATGGATTTCTCTTCAAACATTAAAAAAAAAAACCCAAAACAAAACACATTGCCCTACTTAATCTAGTCATTTGAAAAATGGTTTAGATAAATCTATTTGACTAAATGAAGAAAGTCAATTTCTGTTTGATTGCTCATCCGAGGTGTAGGAAAGGAATCCATTATGTCACAAGACTGAATAACTCAAGACTGTGGTTTGTAAGATTAATGGGTACCATGTCAAATGCACATTTAACTGAGTTGCACTGAAGAGCCCAAATATAGCTAGAATATTTAGCATTTTGCTGAAGTCGGCATAAGATGAAATTTTCTAACATTATGTATAGCAGGTGAATTTCTTTAATTCTTCCTGGAAGCTGAATGGATAGTCAAAGCTTAGCAGAGAAATGTTTGTATTACCAGTGAGCTTCCACCAGTTTTGGTATGCTTTCAAGAAGGTAAAATATATATTGAGTTCATTTTAAGGGTGGATGTTATATTACCTACAGAAGACCAAAACGCTAAATGGACCTACTGAGTGGCAGTAGAATGCAGGTGCTGTTGCATCACTCGATATGGGAGTGAATATCAGAAAGGCAGTGAAAATGGGAGAATTTTAAAGATTAATCACTTCCTTCAGTAAATTCACATCTCTTACTACAACAGATATAACAGGCATTGCAAAACATGTTTGTATTCATAATGATGATTTTTATAACAAAATGTTGGTTCACACAGAATTTCTCTTGCCCCATGACATTTTCTGTGGCATTCCCATTCATCCTCTCTTGAGATGTTTATAAAATTTATTATATTTTCATTTCCTTAAACTTACTTTTATAGGAAGAAGTGGTATGCTGTTGAAAATTGCAATGCATATTTTGGTTAAAAATACATAACTCATGCCACCAGCAATGTTATTGTATTTAAAATCCTGTATGACAAGAAGTTCACATATTTTCTCTACTTCAATTTCATAATTTTCAACAGCTGTCCTTTACCTTTTGTGATGATCAGCTAAATATTTTTTGAATACAATGAGACAATTGCATTCCCCTTTCACCAGTATTAAAATTAATACTTTGAAATTTTAACATTGGTAAACTCTTCTCTGACAGGAACCTTTCCATATACCTTTAGACCTCTATTGTAAGGCAGCTGCCTAGACTTAGTCATTACCCAATGGGAAGAAATAACACAACCTATTCCGTCAGTCAAAGACTTACTGTAAGACTAAATGAAGCAGTTCCCCCAGTTTTCATCTTTAAGTACATTACAGGAAGCCAAGATTATAACTTATTTTAGGTTACCTCAACAAATACTAAAAAAAATAATATTGTACATTCCACAAACAACGACCAAAAATGTTACCTTCTTTCTGCAGAAACCTTTCATAAAGTCTGCAAGGAGTCTGACACATAAAAAGTATCTTTGTGGATCTAGGCCTGAATGACCAACACAAAGATACACACGTGGACAAAGAACTGAAGCGATATCAGCAACTGAAGCCAGATCTACTTCACTCCCATCTCAACACTTTGCTCTCAGGACCACCTTTTTGATATACAGTGCCTGTGTATAAAGCACAGATCGAACACCTCAAGAGTCTGGTGAAATATAAATCAGTCAGTAACTTTTCACGTATCTCTATTGACTTTCCTCTACTAAATATATATATAATATATTGACAGCTGCATTGCCTTTTACACAATGCTGCACTTCATCTGCCTTGATCAAACAAATCTAGAGTGAATGAATGTAAACTGCTATAGATAATTCATTCAATAGCTCCATGTGTCAAGACTCTGTCTGAGTAGATGTACTTTTAGAATAACTCAGGAATTTCTCTTAAGTGTCTGCTAAATTCATGTTCCAAGCTGGAGACTTGATAGGTTTTTTTAATGCAACTTAAGGAAAGGAATATCCTGGTACAGGTGGCAGCATTGTACATTTGAGATATATGAATTGATGCAAGTACTGGAGGTAGAAACAAGTTCAGGAGACATGTTTCTGTTCTTGTGAACCAGGATACATGAGCTGTAAATAAGCTTTTCAGTAGTGATGCTCAGACTAGACATAAGAAAGATTTTTTTTTTACAATGAAGGTGATGAAACACTGGCACAGGCTGCCCAGAGAGGCTGTGGATGCCCCATCCCTGGCAACATTCAGGGTCAGGTTAGATGGGGCTTTCAGCAACCTGACCTAGTTGAAGACGTCTTCTCTCATTGCAGGACGGTTGGACTAGATTATTTTAAAGGACCCTTCCAACCAAAACCATTCTATAATTCTATGATTTAATATTCAGAAGGACAGTGTATTTACATTTAGTTTCTTTGCCATTTATGCTTTGTGTCCAGTCATTTTAATAACATTATTTTTTCAGCACCAAGTCTTTTTCAACATCATTTGCTCTCACTTATCCTGTTTTATAGGCTCATTCTGCTAACTCACCAGAAGCCAATTATTGTGATTTGTAATCCTCATTGCCTTATAGAGACATTATCAACAGTTTGATGATAGTCCATCATCAACAGTTTATTTTATTTTACTATTTCTGATCTAAGTGTTATGTATATTGGCACAGGGTAGAAAGCACTGCTAAGGCATCTTCCAACTTTGATGCGCTGATCTCCTTCCAGAAACTACTTAATAGTTGAATAAACAGTAAACATAAATTTGACTTCTCTTTGGCTGTTTGGGTGGAGGTTAAGCAGAAACAAAGCATTATTTATGAAGACACTTCAAAGATGGGAAAATTGTATCATTCTCTTAATGCATTGCAGGTTTAGGTCAACACACAGTTTATTTACCATGTCTGGTAAGCAACATTGTCTTTTCTGCTAATTCCCAAGCCAAAAGTTCATATAAGCTGCTGAAAAATAATGTGTCATGAGCTCCAGGTCTTGCTCTGGCCTAGAAATATGTGTAGCTCTTAAACAAAGTTCTTTGACACCTTTGTGACTACCTACAAAGACTTTAATTTACCAAATTAATGTCTTTTTTATTATTATTTTTACATTCTGAGTTACTTTGGCAATAATACTTTAAAAAAAGAAAAAATCTCAATAAAAACAATATGTGAATGACTGCCTCATTTAAACCACCAGAAGTATCTGATCTAACTCCAATGGCCTCCATACTTCTGACTCCAAGAAGTCCTTCTGCAGGCTGACACCACTCAGTAATCACCTAGCACAGGAAATACAGGAGAGGATTTTTAAAAAAAGAAGGGAGCAGAGTCATAAACAAATTATAATACAACAATGTGACATAGAGATCTGCTGTTGAGCTGTATTACAACAGAAATTTAACACCACAGGAATCTGTTGTGTATATTTGTCCAACAATATTGCTGATGTATATTGGTAAGTCTCCTAAAAACATAAGAAAAAGAGGATCCTACCTCTGCTTGAGTAGAAATATTAGTACTGTTTGGAAGAACCCATGGAAGTCCTAGGAAAGTCCTATACAAAAGCAAAGCAAAGGAAAAATTTAAGGATGGAATGAAAACTACAGTGCAGCTGATATTTAGGATAGCATAGATATCACCACTCCTCACATCACCTTACCTTGTACAATCTCTATGTGTTATTGTCATCAAAAAAATTGCCAGTCATATTAAACAGTAGGATGTCTGACTTGGTAAATTATGGGCAGAATCTATTTTCTAATGAGTCTTTGAATGAGGTTAAAGCTGGAAGGGGAATAAAGTTTGGGGTAAAAGCTTGGTTCTTTGGATCCAAGGTTAAAAACAAAGATTAAATGCACAGAAAAAAGATTAAAGGAATAAGGATAGAAGCAAAAGAGGTCAGTGACTGAGATTGGATGGAAACAAATCCCATATAAAAAGGAGCTGAAGTTAAAAAGGATTCAAACATTTCAACCAAGACTGAGATACAGGAAGGAAATGTGAATAAGTGTCAGGGAGAAGTTCAGATTTTTCACTCAGCAAACATCTGGGGAACACAGGAAATGGTGTAACAAAGACATTGAGGGTTGTGCATATTCTTCAGAAATGTAATGGAAAGGCATTAGTCCTTCCATAAATGAAGTAATGGTTAAAATGTGATTTTCTTCTCCTCCTATACCATTGTTTTATATAAGCACAGTGGTTTAACTACTGCCCCACAGCAACAGAAAATGCTGCTGCATTTTGAAGTAGTCTTGCTGTCATAGATTTTGATAGGAAGTGTAGCCATAACATTTCTGTCTTTTAAGTCAACCAGATTTTTCTTTCACCACCTACTTCAGTGGGAACAAGATCAGGCACAATTATCAATATTTTCAAGTGCAGGCTCTAATTTAAGCCAAACACGGGCAGCCCAGTTTGGCTGCACAGCTCAAGATGCCTTGGGCTTAGTTTTCATAATCAAAGCATGTTCACAGCATTCCTGAACAAAGTAAAAAAGGCCTCTCTAGCTGGGTGGTCATTTTTTTTTTTTTTTTTTAATATTGAATTTGTAAGTTCTTCTGAACATATTTCTGGTTGACTGAAACTTAGAAAAAGCATGTATTCATAGCTTATAATTAACAGGAATTTACTGTTAGCTTGGAAGGGGAAACCTCATGTTCTTGGATCTTAGGATCAGAGGTCTTGTCTTTCCAGTTCTATATTCCCAAGGAAAATAATGCATGTGTTCATTGTTTTGTCAGTATAAGATTTATAATGCCTTTAACTATTCATTTCCTTGCCATAAAGTGCATAGGTTTAGTAAATGATGTGAGAGTGACAACACTGTAGTTTCCTTAGCAACCTTAACTGGTTTTCAAAACAATGATTTTCATGTTTAGAATAAGCATTGATTTATACAATCTGGCAGGGGAAAAAAAAAAAAAAAAAAAAAAAGAAAAGAAAGAAAAAAGAAAGAGAAAAATAAAACAACTCTTGAGGGAAAAAAATTGGCAGCTGCAAAGATTGCAAATCAATCTTCCACCACTTAGTCATCTATGTGATGTAAACTTTAAAGAGATCAAATTTAAAGAAAAATGCATTTGAAACTGTCAAGTTGGTTTTTTTTCTTTGCTTTGTTTGAAGTCCAGCAAAATCAGCCTTTTAGCTTGTATTCAGTGTTGAACTTAATTTGGCCCTTTCCTCTTCAAAACTTGGTTCACTCTGAATTTTAAAATCTGTCTCCTGTTTAGGCACTAATGAGATGCATATCTAGGCAAACTTTTTCCAGGATTTGATTTCTATTTTTTTCCTTTTTTGAAAATTACACACAGTTAATACCTCAGCATTGTAAAAGGGGAAGGTTTGGGAAAGTGAGTGCAGGATCAGACTCCAAATGAAATATTGTCTTTTAAAAAACCTTTTCTAAGAGCTGACTGGAAAGGGAAGAGGCTGCATTATCCAATATGGATCCTCATTCTTGAGAGCAAGAAGATATAATGTTTCTTTTGTTGGAACAGAATGTCTGTGAAAGTTTATTTATTTCATTAACTTATTGACACCCTCCAAACAAAATTTCAATAGTTAGAACAAGAATACATATTCTGTGTATTGGCATTTTTATTCAGCTCTATGGTGTTTTCCCCCTCCTTATATTTTTATAGATTCCTCAGCCAAGAAGTATGTAATATAGAAAAAGAATATAATGGAAATAATATCATTCCAGTGGCATGGAGGGGTCATGCATATTGAAGTCATTTCATTATCTCTCACTTTCTGTTTACCATTAGCCATAACCCTAGAAAAATGCTCAGTGTTAAAAGGTGTTTTCATTAATCTGAAAACTGATTCTCATTCAAAGTAATTATTCAGAGTAATAAGAAATAAGCAGAGAACAGAGCAAGCTGTAATGCTATTATGTATGGGAAAACTGCAGGTGTCATGCTTTACCCACTCGGGACTTGGATTGTGTGGTGATGGGAAGAAAATAGAATGATAGTTGGATGGGGAGTTGTGGCTTGTAATGAGCTTGTATATGTGACCTGCAGGGACATGGGATGACTCTTTCATAGGAACTGTGAGGTTGAAATTCCTATATAGACAATATAAAGGCATAGCATAAGGAAAGAACCAAACATGAAATTTGTACCCTGTATGGTACTCTATTGTGTCCAGGTCATTATTTGAACTGGGAATCAAAATTTCTGTAATGAAGATGGTATCACTTCTTATTGACATCAAAGGTGAAATTCTTCTGCCATGTTAGACACTTGTAATTCACATGTGTATATGTGAGCTAGTGTGGTAGTTTCACTCACAGGTAAGACCATGCGGTCCTGCAATCACTCTCCCCATCTGGTGAGATAGGAAGAGAATCACAACAAAGGGGTCATGGATTGAAATGAGGACATGGAGGGCTCACTCACCAGTTATGGTCATGGGCAAAACAGACTTGACTTGGGGAAGGAAAATCAATTTGATTTGTTACCAATCATCAGAGTAGGATAATGAGATATAACAATCATATCTTAAGACACGTTCCCCCCACCCCTCTCTTCTTCCTGGGCTCAAATCACTTTGCTCCCGACTTCTCTATCTTCTACCTACAGACCTTCCCCCCGCCAGCGGCACAGGGGGCACGGAATAGGGGTTGCAGTCAGTTCACCATTGCTGCTCTTCCCGGTGTGAAAATCCAGGAACAAAGTGTTCCAAAGTGAGCTTCCCAAGGAGTCACAAGACCTCTTCAAGCACAGCTCCTGGTTCCAGCATGGGGAGGTCCACGAGCTGCAGAGGGGTCTCCAGGGCATTGTACCTCCTCCCCCTACTCTGGGAGTCCCCCCGAGCTCTGACACTGAGCATCTCTGGGGTCTCTAAATTCAGTCACAACTGCCCTCTGGTCACAGCTTTCTGCTCTGGTGTGGAATCTTCCATGGCCTACACGTGGGTGCCTGCTCTGCCATTCAACTTCCATGGGCTGCAGGGGACTTCATTTACCTCTCCACACTCTTCTGCGATCCTGATTTCTGAGGTTCTCTGTCTTTTCCCTCCTCCTCCTTCCTCAAGGCAATTATGTTATTTTGTTTAGGCCAATGGTTGGTTTTTTTCAGGTCAATGGCCTCTCCTCAAGGTTCTCTCCTTCTTCTTTTCAAAACCAATTGTTCCCTCATAAATACGGCATTTCTCTATTGCTAATTGGCTCAGCCTGGGCTGGAGGTAGGTCCACCCGAACCAAGGGAGCTTCATGAAGCTTCTCACAGGGGCCATCACTGTAGCCCCTTCCCCCACTATTAAAAGCTTTTTCCCCCACCCCAGCCCAGCTCAACCCAGCTAGACACCCTTGAAATGAAAGGGCCAAAAGAGTTTGGATCTACAGCAGTGGTGATGGTCTATGTTTTCTGGAGCTAAAAAAGTTTTAATAAAATACGACAATTTTAAGACTGTCTTGCTTTTGGAGTAATATCCTATATATCACCTGTATGAAGCGAATATAGCTCGATGTCCTTGTAAAGATTTTTTTGGACCTCATTTATTTCTGCCATCTTAGGGTTTTGGCTGTACTTGATGCATAGCTTTGAGCATGCTGTTCCGTTCCTAGTTTCTGAAAGGAGCTTCTCCAACATTTGACTCATGACATTAGGAACCAACCACTGCTAACAAGCAGAGGGCAAATACTGATGACCAAAGAACACAGAGACTCCATTTGACACGTTGGTACCAGTAGTAGAGAGTAAGAAGTGGTATAATAAAATAGCACGTGTGCACATGAACTTTCCACACTCAAAAAACGCCCTTGAAAATTAGCCTCATTTATGACCAATAGTGTTATATTCCTTATCAGGGTTTTTTTTTTAAGTGCCTGAAAGAGTGCATCCTTCTATAAGTGAGCAACTACTTGTTCTTCTCCTATGACATTCATCTCTCCTTGCTTTCCAGCCTTTAACTGTCAAACTTATGTATCATTATATAGATCCTGCTCCTACAGACTACTACTGTTGGCAATATCCTTCTGTCAGATGTATCCATATATCCCCACAGAATTCCACTGAAAATATTAATCATCCGTCTTCACATTCACACTCACAAACGTAGGTACAAGTGCAGAGATCTCAGAGACTGACTGACATGTATAGTAAACATCCTTTACACTATTATGAAAATGTAAGTAGGTCATGAAGTCATTTGGATTACATGTGCATTCACCTTTTGGCTGATACTGTCATACCAAAGTATATAAATCTGGCTCTTGTATTAAAAGTTTTCTGGAACTCTTGCAGCTCCATACCTTTGCAAACTTTTAAATATACTTCTAGATGATCTAAAATAAAAAAGAGAAGTGTTCTTAGAAACCTTGTAAGCCTGCCTAACTCATTACATTCTCTTATGTATTTATTTCTCATTATGTTTGCTCTGAACAAAACTGAATATAGGAATATATGTCTGCTTTTGTACACTTATTCTCACAAGTATGTTGTTTTCCTGCAAGCATTCTACCAGAAAAGAGAATTGAAAGCTCAAGCATAAAACTGGCATTTCTTATTTCTGTGGGAGATTCATGTTCATTTGGTGGAGAAAAAGAATCAACAACAAAAAAGATCTAAGACAATTAAGAAAATTATAGAGCTTACTGCCTATGTGCTCATAAAGAGAGATGTAATAGATTTGTGCTTTTCAAGGCATTCCAGCACTTTCAAGTCAGTCTTGCTTTCTCTGATTACATGTAATAAACAGGTAGTGGAATAGCCCAGCATGGGGCTTGAGAGTCTGAGTCCTCCTACAGCCCAGCAATACTCATAAAGAGACTTTTAAGTAACAAAGGAGACTATTAAGAATAGCACCAGTGATGTCTCAGTTTTAACATATGTTCAACACTGGTTGCTTAGAAGGGAGGAGTTAAATCACTAGAGAGCTACACTGGCTCTGATATGATTAAACACAAATTGTTCTGCTCTTTTCTTCCAACTATCTTGTATGTAAAGGGAAAAGATTGTGTACGATTGTAGTGGTCTGAATCTGCAACTCTTTCCAACACAGTCATTGATATAAAACTGTATGAATGATGAGGTCAGATTTTATGACTCTTTACAGTCCCTATGCTCATGTGTAAATAGCTAATCAAGGTGTGAGGTAGAAAAAGGCAGACAAAATGTTTGACAGGTCTATTAAAGTACCTGGTCTGACACTGGGGAGACTCCTCTGTTATACTGGTTATTTCTGTGAGCTATTTAACTAATATCAGTGGTATCACTTAATAATGTTGTCCGTGAGGAAATGATTAATGCTGACCTGCTGGCCTTCAGAGTCTCCACTTTGTAGCACATGGCATATGAAACCGTTAGGGACTGAATTGTTAAGGCATATTTTATGGAGCCAAAACAACACATAGGGAATGACTCTCAGCTGTGCTGCCGTTTGACAGCAGTATTGCTGCGTAATGCAGTAGGGAATCAGGAGTCTTTAAATGCATAAAACTTGGTATGCAATTGTAGAACGCCTAGTTTTGCATTAAATTATGCTTTGCTTAGGTTTCTGGGGAATTATGGAGCTTATGGGGGGTCTAATTGTCTCTCACTTACCTTAAATTATGTATTTTACTTAGAATCATGGACTAGAATCATAGAATGTTGTGAGTTGGAAGGGACCCACAAGAACCATGGTGTCTAACTCTTGCCCTAGCATAGGATGATCCTAAGATTCAGACCATGTGTCTGAGGGTGTTGTCAAAATGCTTCTTGAATACTGTCAGACTTTGTGGCATGATCACCTCCCTGGGGAGCCTGTTCCAGTGCTCCACCACCCTCTGCCTGGAGAACCTTTTCCTCATGGCCAACCTAAACCTCCCCTGGCACATCTTCCTGTCATTTCCCCTGGTCCTATAATTGGTTACCAGAGAGAAGAGATCAGCACCTGCCCTTCCCGTTCCCCTTGTGAGGAAGTTACATACTGCAATGAGACCTCCTCTCAGTCTCCTCTTCTCCAGGCTGAATAATCCAAATGACTTCAGCCTTTCCTCATATGGTTTCCCCAATCCATTTCATTACTTTATTCTAATGGGTAAAAATAAGAGGTAAGCAGGGTTGTTGTTTTTTTGTTGCAAGCTTGGAAAAACACCCTAGTGTAGTAGATAAGAGGAGTGTAGTTTAAAGACACTTTTGTGTGCCCCTCCAAGGTGTGCAGGTTATGTTCCTCCAGTTTGAAAAGCCTCCAGGCATGCACAACTTGCACTTGCTTGCAAAGGCTGCAACAAGTGACTGAAGCACACTTCTTACTACCATGATCTCACATTGCACCTCCTTTGCTCCTCCAGCCAGGAGAACCCAGTGGTCCTCTGCTCGATACATGCCCTTGGAGAAGAGAGTAGAGAACCTGTGCTTATGTCTTTGTAGGAAAGCTTTCTGATCTGGTGGTTTATTTAGAACTGGAAAGCTCATTATTTCATCCCAACAATATCCATCTTGAAAAAATGTTCTTAAATAGTTAGTACTGCTTGTCTGGTGCATGTTGATTCCTTTGAATCAAAGGATCATACAGGATGAATAAACCTGTGATCCTACTAATGTCTTCTAATTTTTTTTTAAATATTTGTTGCACCAGAGAATAAAATAAGTGCAGCTTTGTGGATGAAGAGCCAAGATACTCATCTCAAAAGAGGGCCCACAGTCTTTGTTCTCTTTCTCTTCCCTGTTGGTTCCTTTGTATATCCTACTGCAGATGTGGCTAGCAATTCCTGAGTGCCTGACTACCTTCATCATGCTGTACCAACCTTGGGCAGACACATTTTTAAATGCTGTTGTCTGTACATAAGTTCCTTATTCCTGAAGAAGTGTTATCTCATTTCCATACAACATGAGAAAGTTGATAGGATGAGAAACAGGCAAACTTCCAGGGTACCTATGGAAATTAAATTAATGCTCTATAGAATTATTTATATTAGATTTTAAGTTAAAAGCCTCAGGTTTAATTTATAACAAAGCAAAAACAACTGAAAAAATATGCAAAAAAACCAAAAAAACAAGACCCAAGGAAAACCTTTGAAGCACACCATTTAGATAATAGCTAATAAATATAAAATCCAGGCAACCTTTGGAGCTACAACCTTATTTCAGGGTCAGAACGTGAATTTCTGTGAGAATAAGGAATACCATAAAGAAGATTCAGTCACTTTGTCCAATGAGGGCTGTTGCTACCCAATAGGTGTACTACATATTTTACTCTTTGTAAGTCATGACAGTAAAGCCATTTATAATTCCTGTTTCTTCCTGAGGTACAGCTTGTTAAGCACAGACAATTATCAGTTTCAAAGTAAGGAAGTAATTGTATTTCTGAATGTGATCAAGTATCACCTTCCAATGAAATGCTTAAACAAAACCATGTTTTGTGTTTGAAATCTCTTATTATACATTCTGGGTCTCTTTCTTCTTTATTTGTTTGTCTTCTGAGTTCAGATATAGGTTCGTAATTATACTTGGCAAAACAAGTAATTTTCTTTATTATAATTCTGAAGCCTACTTTTTGTCTGTTTTGGTTAGGGTTTTAAGAACATCTGAAAAATAATTCTGTTCAAATACTGTTTTTCACTATTTATCTTCCTTCTCTCTGTATTACTAGGAACAACAATATAAAAATAGATTTGACATTTCTTATCATTTCATTTGTTCATTTTTTATGTGTTCATGAAGTCCACATTTACATTTCTTAATTATTTTTAAAATGGCTTTGCAGTAATAAATAATGTTTTTCCTACCTCACTCCTTCTATTACGTCTCCATGACTTTCTGAGTCTAGAAGTGATCCACTGAAGTCAGTGGCAGCACTATCATTGATTCAATATGACCAAATTTTGTTCAGAGTAGTGGGAGCAAAAATTTTATTAGCTTTAGGATGGAGCATGAAACTCATAAAAAAACCCCACAAAAAAACCAGAACAAAACCTGCCAATGAAAAAATTATATAATCCAGTTCTCCATGATAATGGCAGAAAAAATGGATTTGGTGGCTCCAGTCCAGCGCTACTAGACTTGATCAATGTAAAGTAATGTAGTGATGCACTCTTATGTAGCAAAGTAAATATCCTGTCTCTGAGATTTGCTATCTCCTGTTCTGCTATGCTGATGGGGACAAATGCAGTCCCTCCCACTGGTCAATACAGACTATACTGAGTTTATAGCAGCAAGTTAAGGATACTAGGATTGGATGAGCACTTGCAGAAATGCTTATAGAAGGACTTGACTTAATTACTCATGTTGAACCTTTAGCTTAGTCTATTAGAACTGAAGTGTTCATCAGTTTACTTATATTTGTTACTGCATATATAGAACAGTACATAAACTAAATGGGTCTCTACTTTGAGAAACCTATATCAAAGAGATGCAGACAGTTCATGAATACATTTAAACATAAGATTTTGCAAGACTATAGGGGCTAGAGATGTGAAGAGTATAAACCTGACTATCTCAGAGCTGACTGGGTTGTTTTATACTTTGTCATTTTGGGTGTATTTGAACACTCCTTAGAAAACAGAATTCCCACCAGATTGACCATGATAGAGAAGGCTTGTGGTAGGTTGATCTTTTCTGACTGCCAGGTGCCCACCAAGCTGCTCTCTCACTCCCCCTCCTCAGTGGGACAGGGGGAGAAAATAATATGAAAAATCTCATGGGTCAAGATAAGGACTTGTTTGCCAATCAGTCACATTCTCCACAACCCACTTTCTTCCCAGATTCAACTTCACTTCTACATCCTCCCCTCCAAGCAATGCAGGGGGACAGAGAATGTGGGTTGCAGCGTGACAGATAATGTGAGTTGTGGTCAGTTCATCACGTTGCCTCTGTCGCTCCTTCCTCCTCATGATTTTCCTCTGCTCCAGCATAAGGTTCCTCAGGAGACACAGTCCTCCATGAACTTCTCCAACATGGATCTTTCCCACAGGCTTCAGTTCTTCAAGAATTGTTCTAGTATGGGTTCTTTTCACATGGCACAGTCCTTCAGGAACAGCCTGCTCCAGTTTGAGTCCCTCATAGGTCTCTCTCACAGATGCTGCACAGTGTACTTTACCCTTTCTTCAATATGTCATCACTGTGGCAGATCCATCTTGGAGCTGGCTGGAACTGACTGTGTCTGACACAGAAGCAGCTCCTGGTCTCTTCTATCAATAACAACCTCTGCAGTCCCTCTCATTACCAAAATCTTTCCATGTAAACCAAATACAAGGGCATGCAGTGACATTTATTATTTGTGAGCTACTCTTCCAGTCTGAAAAGAAAGACAGATAAACTGGCTGTTCTATTTTAATATGTTTAGTATAGGCTGACTAAGAAGTTTCTGTTAGTATGTATCTGGAGATAGTCTCTGGTTCCAAAACTACAATGGCAGTTGCCATGGTATGATGTGGTATAGAGTTAGCAAGACTTTTTCTAAAATGTGGAAGAAGTATTGAAAGCTTTCCTCTTATATATAGTACAAAAAACGCTGTAAGTTTCTGCAGCTCCAAAAGAAATATTTCCCAGCTAAAAGCAGTTGACCTCATGAAACCTGACTTCTTTAGGACATTGTATCAAATACTGTGTGATCTCTGATTGAAGCTTTTCTGCCAGGTCATTCAGAAAAGCATTCTCCAAAGGAGATTTTCTGGTATCTAATAAGAAATGAATTTACAAAGCAGGTTTTTTTTCTTAATGAGGTCTTAGCTTCTATGCAAATTCCTATTTCACAAAACTTATAGGAATTTAGTAACACTGAAACATTTATGTATATGTCAAATTTATTCAGAATGACCCATGGGTTAAAATTATTATTTTTTTATTTTTTTTTTCTAGGAAATACCTGAAACATACCCCTTCAACAAACACAATAACTGAGTGATTACAGAAGCTTTTTTCTGTAGAAATCCAAGCTAAAAAAATAATGGTAAGAGAAAAAGTGAAAGTAGTAATTATATATAATGAATAGAAAAGCAAAGAACTTGATGGCAATAAGTACAAATCAACAGTTAGGAAATGCAGGCAATTTAAATTATAATCAAGAGTCAAGATTTCCTTCAGAATTTGAATTAAATATTGAATTGTGGATTTGTATTTCAAAGCAAATTAAACATACTTGATGACATAAAATATCATGCCCACCACTAATACACCTTAGGCAGACCACGTGACTGGAGATTTAGAATTGTTATGACTCTACAGTATATTTGTACTATTTTCTGTTCTTATTATTATCCTTGTCATGAGAACAATTTCATTTTGTTCATTTCCTCTTTGCATTGCAATCTTCATTAGAATTAGGTGCCACAATTTCAATCCCTTGTATAACCTGCAGAAGGTAATGGGCAAGCAAAAGCTTGCAAAGCTGACCTTCTCAGGGCTCTTTAAGTTGATTTGTGCACCCTCCCTAGCTCTTCAACCTCTTTAACTTGAGAGAGGGATGTAATTGAAGAAGAAAAAAAAAAAAAAAAAAAAAAGATCGGCACACAGAATAATTCAAAGGTTAAGCCAGTGCAGCATGGAGCTGTGTTACACAGCCTCTGCTAGGCATTTGAATGCTGTATTTGGTTTGTGAATAAAGATCGTCATGCCATTTCCCAATCCCATTACACAATTCCATGCTTTGACAGGAGAGAATGCTTTGGACTAGATATGTCTTGGGCTTTAATGCAAGATACAAAGCCTTGCAGCTGAGTTTCATGGTTCAAATCCAATTGAGGATTGAAGAGTGAAGTTTGATTAAAATCCAATGATTCTTCAGAGGTGAAATGAGTTTGGCATATGCAAAGCAGGTTTTAGAGGATGAGTACTCAAACAGTAAGACATTTACATAATTTTCACTGATACATACCTTCACTTTTAACAAATAGACTTTATTATCAACATGCATTTTGAAAATGGGAATTAGTTTTAAACCAAGGAAAAAGCAAGATACAGCTCAAAATAGGGTAAATATCTGATATTATTGAAATATCTTGAGTATATAAATTGGTTGAGATACTCATGAAAGCTGGCTGAAATCTTAAAGTGATTTGGATCTTCCATACCTGACCTTTCTCATTTTTACCTAGAATGAAAATTTTAAAGTTCTGCAGATTTCCTCTCTGATGACTTCAGAAGTATATATTGGCAGCTTGTATCACGTGATCTACCTGTATAATAATTTAAAATTTAATCTCACTTTCTTCAGAGGCTGAACCCGACTGAATATCCAAATTTATAAATTTCAAGTAGAACCCTGATATTATCACCCACAGAGTTACTGCCATTCCCTGGTATATGCACACATCCCAGTGCTGTACTAGGTGAAACTGAGCCATTGGACTTGAGGATAAGGATTTTTAAACAAATAAAAAACATTATGTGATCAATTCTTATGGTTGTTATACAAAGTTTTGTGATATTTCAGTCTTCTTTTTGTCAGAACCACAACTGTTGGACTCTAGACTTCGGTAATCTTAAGATAAATTTTCAAATGTAGCTTTAGCCTTTAGCATTGCAGAAAAAAGATGGAAAGGAAACACAACCCCTCTTTAATAGTTATTGCAGATGTATTTTACTTTGAAATTAGATCCAAGGAAACAAGGATACAACATTTGTAATTATGCAGCCTTAGGAAATATAAAAACTTGCAAAAATATATAAATATATATTTTACTGACAAAACTGATTAAATTTTCATAATAGATTACAATTGTGTGCAATACTACAAGCCAATGTCCGGGTGTCAAGAGGGCCAGTGGCTTCCTTGGGAGTGTAATGAGGGACAGAGCAGGGCCACACAGCCAAAGCATGTCCCACCACACTCCAGTCAGAAGGAGGGCACCCAGGAGTGCAAGTTGTACATATCCCCAGCCATGGGCATCGGGCACATCCAAGGACAAGGAGAGGGCAGCACATCAACCTAAAGGTAGTTTATCTGCAGCATTCAAGTAGTGTCTTCCCTGTTTATAGCAAATTCATTACTTTTCTACCTCCATTTTTAAATGTCATTCCACATCCAGTCTTTTCAATAGGCTTCACCAATTTTCTTTAAATGATGATTCAGTCCTCCCTAATATTGGCAGGCCTTCCAATTTTGCCAGCAGATGAACACTTACGTAGTTCTTATATCTAGGTCATTGGTAAATTAAGTGGAACCAGTCTTAGACTGATGACTGAAGAATACAAGTAGCAGTCTTTCTCCTGTCGTATCCACTCTTTTTAAAATAAGCTATTATAGTCTCTTCTTTAGCCAAACATTTATTGGCTTACTATCATATTAATGTTCATAGTCTTAATGTTCATATTAATATTCAGGAGCAATAATTTCCTCTAGGAAACCATATCGAGTGTTTGGGGTTGTTTTTATTATTTTTTTTTTTTTTTTTTTAAAGCTACATTTACTAAATCCACTGCATCTCCTTGTCTAAGATATCAGTGCTTAAAAAAAAAATATAGGTATTAAATTAGGCTGACATCTTTGATAAAACCACATGAGCAATTTAGTCACTTTATTTTTTCTCTGTCCTTAATTATTCTTTCTTTTAAGAACAGTTATAATACTTTATGAAGCATTTAAGTCAAGCTTAGAGTCCTGTTATTGCAGGGATCACCTTTATTTTTCCTTTTTGTGTAGCCCATTATGTTTGCTGTTCTTCAGGCAGACTATTACAGAGTGAATTTACAGATTAATTAAAAATCCCTCCTACTGAATTTCCATTAGTTATGCATAACTGTTGTGACCCCATCCCCTAATGCCTCAGATAAGTTTATGCTTCAGCATCATTCAGGGTTTGTCTTTTAAGAAAATATTCTTTGAATTGTGTGTCCAGTGTCACAGTTAGAGCAGAGGAAGGCTAAGGAGGGATCCACACTACTAGGTAGGGCAACATGTATGGCAACGTTCTTTCCTCGCTGGTGAGAGTGGGTTAAACTAGGAACAACAAGGGAGGGAGATGATGGACAGTCAAGTGAGGAAGTGGTGGATTGGGTTGGAAAGCAAAGGATGAACAATGATGTAGATGAGGGAAACTTTGTCACCAGCAAAATGGGACTGAAGAGGGTCCATTTCAAGCACATGCACATTAAAAAGTTCATGGAGAGGACAGTGTGATGGAGAAGCTTCAAACATCTGTGAAATCAGTATGATTGAGTGCCTCTCTGAAACACCTACAGTTATGCAGAAGAGGATCTAGGGTTCAGGTGGACAGCAGGATGTCCATGTTGCACTTGTGGTAAAGAAAGCCAGCAGTCTCCTGAACTGCATTAGACAGAGCGTTGCTGGCAGTTCAAGGGAAGTGATCCTTCCCCTCTGCTCTGCTTTGGTGAAACACATCTGCAGTGAGACCAGCCAAGGGTCCCAAAGAAGATTAAGGTTCTGGAGCATCTAACATTCAAGAAGAAGTTGTTAGAGCTGGAACTGTTCAGCCTGGAGAAAAAAACTGTTCAGGAGAATCTTACCTATGTATATAAACACCTAATGGAGGAAGTAAAAAAGACAGAGCCTGACTCTTCTCAGTGGTGTCCAGTAACAGGACAAGAATCAATGGACACAGACTGAAACACGGGACCTTTACATTAAATACAAGAATTTTTTTATTTTATTTTTTTTTTTTACTGTGAGGGTGGTAAAACACTGAGACAAGTTTCCCAAATAAATTATGGAGCCTCCATTCCTGGAGATATTCAAAACCTGACTGCACACAACCCTGAGCAACCTGCTCTAGCTGATCCTGCTTTGTGCACTTTGTTGGACTAGATGATCTTCAGAGGTCTTTCCAATCTCAGTTACTCTAATAAAAAAATAATAATAATAAATAAATCTGTACTCTTTTATTAAACTGATTGGTTTGTTTGGGAGAAATCTGACAAGCTTTCAGGCACAAAAGCCCTCCTAAAAATCAAGGCTATATCAAAATGTCACATAAACCACAGGGTTATTTTATAAGTAAGTCACCGTGCAAATAGCTGTAAATTTGCAAATGTCAACTACAATTGTCAATTTGCAAAGCAAGTATAATTAAAACAAAATTTTAATTCACCCAGAAAGCACTGTAAATAGCCAATGATATTATAAATGGTATTTGAAAAGCCATCCACAATTGTAAACAGAAAATATTAAAATCTAAACCAACTGGTGTTTTCCTTCTCACTTTTTCCTCGTTTTTCATTTTGTTTTGTCTCTATTTGTGTTTAAACATAAGGCTCCAGGGGAAAAGTGACATTTGTATAATTTGAGACACATAGAAAAGTGGCTTCTTCTGATCTTTTCGGAGATGAATCTAAACTTGTGTGACATAGTTGTTACGTGTTGTGTGTCATATTGGTGGTGCAAAGCTCTGAGAAGAATTCAGGCCTCCTCCAAATGTTTCAGACACTTTTCAGTAAACAGTCAGGGCTCTGGCTGTTTGAATTAACTTTGAATTAACAGCTGACTGGTCTTCAGTTGCTGAAGCAGAAATCTCTAGACTGTAGTCAAGGCAAGGTATTTGTACTGGCTATAAAAAATATCCACTCCCTCAACCTCTATAAGGCTGGATCAAGCACTGTCTTTTCCCTGTAAGATCAGCTAAATCAGATAAGTATTTATTTATATTCACCTCCACAACCTCTGTCTGTAGCCTCCCTTTGAGGTGAAAATCCAGCTTTGAACAGTTACAATTGGATCCACAAAAGACATTTTTGTGAGTGAGCCTTGCCTAACTTTCTTTTGAGGAGAGTAAGTTGCAAAACTCCTAAGAATGGCATCTGAGTTATCCTTAAACCCAGAGTCTTGTAAAGCTCACAGTTGTCTCCTGTATTCTGTCATTCTCCCAAGGACATCGAGGCTCTGGAGAGTGTCCAGAGAAGGGCAATGAAGCTGGTGAAGGGGCTGGAGAACAAGTCTGATGAGAAACAGCTGAGGGAACTTGGCTTGTTTAGTCTGGGGAAAAGGAGGCTGAGGGAAGACCTTATTGCTCTGTACCACTACCTTAAAGGAGGGTGGAGAGAGGTGGAGAGAGGTGGGTGACTTTTTTCCCAGGTAACTAGTGATAAAACGAGAGGAAATGGCCTTAAGTTGTGCTGAGGGAGGCACAGGTTGGATGTCAGGAAAAAATTATTCACCGAAAGGGTTCTCAGGCACTGGAATGGGCTGCCTAGGGTGGTGGTTGAGTCCCCATCCCTGGAGGTATTTAAAAGATGGATAGATTAGGTGCTCAGAGATATGGTTTAGTGGTAGATAGGTACGATTGGACTTGAAGATCTCAAAGGTCTTTTACAAACAAACGATTCTATGGTTCATTCCTCATGCCTCAGCCGCATTAGGATCAAAAAGAACAAGTATTTCAACTGAGGGATTGTGGTCTATTTTGCATGCTCAGAGCATATGCATAGGAGATCATTGCAAGAGGAGCTCTGTCTTTGCTTGATGTCCCTTTCTTAAGGATATTTATGCTTCTTTGCAGACTTGTAGATTTTAAGTTTGTCTGAACTTGTTGGCCCTTCAAGTCCTGCCTTGAAACAAGACAAGGTCTAAGGGAAAATCTTTCCTCCCCAAATTTTTCTATTTGGATAAATGAATGGAAGAATCACTCTTGACCACGTGAATGTGCAAGTGTGATTTTCTCATTTCTTCCCCTTGGAATGGAAGGGAAAGTTTTTAAAGGATATTTTAAAATAACCAGCCTTCTTCAGGCTAGTATTTTTCTTTATAATTAGAAGCAAAGGAACAGTAATTACAACCCTATTGGAATGATTTTACATATACTTTCTATGAACTGAGCACTTCATAAGGAAAGGTAAAGCTATGAGCTCTGATATCCTTGTCAAATCCTACTAAGAGTAATTAAATATTGCCTGCTCTTCCTGCCTGATCTCTCAGTCATGGTTATTGAACAAAAAAATATGGGGACTTCATAAAACTTTAGGGATTCTTTACAATTAAGGTCTGTTTACATAAGATCATATTAATGTTACAAGCTTCTGTTCTACTCCTCGATGTTCATGTGCAATTTCTATTAGTGAGGGGAATACATTTAGAAGAGAAAAGACCCTTGTTACATTCATCACCATATAAATAATCCAACATGTTCAGCTTGCTTTCTGGAGAGCTCTGGCTTGCAGCACTTTCAGTAGATAAAAACATAGAGTCATACCAAGGAAATATCAATGAAATTACATCTTAGCACTCTGAAACACAAATATCTCATGTATAGTTGAAGAAATAATTAATTCCTACAAATATCTTACTAATATAACTTCTGGAATTTTTTTTTTTTCTTAAAAGAATCTTGCCCATAGTTTTAAAACAGATTACACTACAGATTTAAAAAGAGCCAGAGTTAGCAGCAAAAAAGAAAGGTGCAAAGCCTTTCAGTATTATAAAGGTGAAAGCTAATTAATTAAATTTAAAAGAACCTAAAGTGCTTTCTAGATAAGTGCTTAACACTTTTGAAAGAAATATCTTTGTAACTAGGAAGACAATTTTTCAGATGGGAAAACAGCACAAAGGTTTTAAATAACCTCTTCAGAATCATATAGTTCTTGACTCCCAATCTTGTGTTAATTCACACTGCCCGTGTTTAGGGAATATCCCATCCAGGAATTTGTAACTTGCTCAAAGAGCCATTGCAACACAACTCTAGCATCTGTGTGGCTGTTAGATATATGAACTTTAAAGAGATTTCAGTCTCTGGTGATCCAACAATTGTTGTCACAACAGTGAAGACAAGTAAAATAGCTTAACTGCAGTATGTAACTCTGCCTACAGACTTTAGTGCAACAATGAGTATGTATGTTCAGAATGTAGCTGGCAGTAAAACCTGCAAGACTGATGTTTGTTTCTGTTTTGTTTTTGTTTTATGATGGCAATGGGAAGGTTCTTGAACTTTTTCTCAGAAACTGGCTTCTTCAAGTATGTGTGCGCTGAGCAAAAATTTTTAGAACAACCTGGGAATACAGAGCTAGACTAGTTTAATATTTTCTGGATCAGAAAAGAGAATAAGTTTTGTGTCTTTATGTATGACATGCCTGCAAGAGCAGGGTTTTGGGATTCCACCTGCTGTTCTCCTGTGTATTGAGATCTCATTTTGACAAGCTAGAGTCCCCTCAGCAGAGCAGAATGAAAGATAAAAACACCACAGAGGTGGTGGTTAGGATCCTCTTCTGGAAGGTGGAAATGTCTTTTCCACCTCACGTGGTAAGAGGGGATCTGACTTTTTGTTTCCAGTTTCTGTATGAATAGAGTCCTAACTAAGAGGATGTGGAGTGTATCTTAAAATCTTCCGTGCATGTTCCTTACCTTATATTGCAAATATGTTTCCCAAGAATATCTAATGCTGGAACATACCAAGTAGACTGTTTAAAACACTATGAGAGAGGAGAATTAAAAATAAAATAAAAGATATTTGGAGGTAGCTTTCCAAGATCTCTTTGCCTTTGGGTTAGAATCATAAGGAGACTGAAGCAAAATCAGTAATAAGATAGGTGGTGGCATCCTTCCTTTTCCTCTTAAATCCTACAACTCTGTTCTAGGGTACTTGTCTAGTTTGTATATTTAAATTATTTCTTTCTTTCTCCCAGGAGAATGTTCTTTCCTAAAGGATTCATAGGAAAAGGTATAACAACCATCAACTCCTTTCCTATGAAGGGTGCCTCTTATCTTACTGCAAACCAAATGTCCTACATAGTAAACATATTTTATTCAGGGGAAAAAAAAAAAAAACAAACACACAAAAAATGAAAAAACAAAAAACCAAAAACAAAACAAAAACAAACAAACAAACAAAAAACACAAACACCACAACTCTGTTTCAGTATCTCTTATTCTTAATTTCCTTCAATATTTATTTAAATTAAGGTATTTACGGATTTCAGATCAATTTATGATTAGCTTAGCTTGACTCAAACTTACAAAACCAGTACAAAACCATGTCCTTCTCTCCTGCAGCAACAGCAAAACCCCTTATTCCATCCCAAAATTGCTAGAGGAAACTCACAGGGGTTGTTTAGTGGAGACTACTAGACTGACATGGATTGTGGGGATGTCTCCAGTGCTTTCCAGTTCCCTAGGCCCAGAGGTTATGAACTCCCCTAGGTTTGCTCACAAGGCAGTGTTACCACTCTGCAGTGATTCTGTCCAAAAAAGAGTGACTTATTTTCTCTATGAGTCTCGTTCTGACTGTTGGAAGAGATTATATCATTCCCAACAGTTGTTTTGCATGTTTGATCTGCTGTCATTGAAGCCCTAATGCAGGATATAGACCAGCAAGTATGTAAGTGTCTCAAAGTGTTAACCTTTTATCCTACCAGGACTGACAGGAATTTTGTGTTTCCCACAGGTGACATAAGTAAAAGTGTATTCTGGGGTAGCTTCAAAATATAATACTCCAAGGAGAGTAGGAGCCAGCTGAAATCCCTGACGAGTATTTGATATCTTGTTCTGACTCCTTTAACTAAAATCCTGTTTAACTAGTAGCATCTGCCACTGACATTTCCACAAGGATAGTACAGATGGAGCAGTGACTCAGATCGCTGGCTATGCAGAATTATGAATAGCTAAACTGTTGCTGATGAAGATTATCAACAGGGTTATAGGAGCGGTCCCTGTGTGTGATTGAGACCTGCAATATGTGGAAATTAGACTTTCCGCTTGTATTGTTTTAATAAAAGAAATTGTATCTATCTGCCCACACATGAAACTCCGAACATGAATAAATTCTAAGTCTTCAGATGCTTTTGTAATTGCAACCTTCTCTGCTCTGTATTGATTAACAATTAGTTAATTCTGAAAGAAAAACTTTAATTAAAATAAAAAAATTATTGTGTTTAATATCAGCATTTTAATCTAGGTCACAAATTATTTCATTTCTTGGTGTTCTTCAAGTCCAAAAATGGGTGGGGAGAAGCAAAACCAAGTAAATCTGTCAGCTGAAATTCTTTGTCATTTGGGTCACATCACTGTTTATCATCCTTCATTTTCCCTGGAGAAACACAGAGTAAACAAGAAGATAGTTGCACTCAGTTTTTGTGATAAGGGTTTCAGATGGGGAATACAGTCTGTTTTGTGATTCCTTGGTCAAAGGGTATTTTGTGCATCAATTTCTTGAGAAAGGTACTAAGTCACTTAATTTAATCAATTACTGTTTCAACTCATTAGAAGAACTGACAGTGGACCCAGTTCTTTATGGACCTAGATGATTTATACAGCAGAAAATAAGGTTATTTCCAAATGAACTCTGCTGTTGCCTGGGATAGAACATAGTTCATTAAATGTTATTTACATAATGTTCAGCAGTAATGCCTAACACTATTCAGACACCAAGTAAATAACCATTTCACAAATATCATTAAGAAAATACTCCTTTCTGCACAGAGCTTACACTTGTACTTAACAGAATACATCTCAGCTCAGAAACAAACATTTTGGTGGTTAGTACTGGTTAGTTTTGCTTGGGCTATGGCTCCCAGCTATGGGATTTCATGGACAGCAGCTTTCATTTATTCCTCTACACATGGAAGGAGGTTTTAGGATGAAATATCTTCCTAGGGAACAATCGTGAGAATGTAAGATAGCACCTGAAGCACTGAAAATTTGACTGGGTTTGTTCCAGCTCCTATGTCAGTATATAACTTAAACTACCCTTAGCATATTTCTAGGTACCATTTTGCTACTTCTGCCATTAGAAGAAAAACATCATTCCCAGAATCCTGAGCTGGCTTTAAAATTAATTATGAAAAACATGAAAAAAAAAATAAATCTGTAAACAAGATTTGAGATTCAGCCTGTGGAAAATCATGCAAATATTACAGCAAAGTTACTCTACAAACATGACATTGTAAACACTGTTAAGGATACCAGAAGCAGAAAAAATGTGGTACTGGGGGAATTTTTTACCTGTTGATCATTACTGTTGCAATTCATTGCACCTTGATCAGCAACATTTTCAATTTAATAATATGGAAAAATAGAAACATAACCAGCATTCTCAATGTTCTGCTCCAAAATTATGTATTTATCCTGCCAAATTACTTTTAAAGGAATTCAGTGCAAGCTTCAGAATGAGTAGATGCCAGAATGCATTTGATGAAAATTATTTTCAGTGTGGCCATGAAAGATAAGTTGGAAAGTGGTCAGTTTTACAAGTTCAGAGAAAACAATTTGTCAGCCATCTTTATTCAATATCTTATTATTAGTTTTTTGCCACCAGGTGTCAGTACAAGTGCACAAACACCCCAGAGATCCGTGAGAGGTCTCTTGAGCTGTATGAGCAACAATGATACTCATTCATGACAGTTCTCATGCTCCTGAAAATGTTTTTATTTTTTCCTTCCACTGTGGAAAAGAAACATAAGGTTGCTTACCCGTCTCTACAGCCCTTTGAGCTTTGTAGTCTACATCAGTTTGGGGTACTATAGGTATTCTAGAATCAACTCTTCTAGGTCCCCTAGCATCTCCACCCATGCTCTTCTGTGCCTTACAGGTGGTCACAGAGTTAGAGTATCTGCTTTCAACCTCTAATCTGAAGATGTGAAAACTATGAGGAACAAGGTAGGAAGGGGAGATAATTGACAAAGATACACGGAAAATACACCTCAAAGACTTTAGATCACTTATAATATCCTGCTTTTTAAGTCATAGTCCATATACCCTTTCTAACTGTTGATAACACCTAGCAGTTATCACCCTAAATCTCCTTTATGAAAAGTGGGTCTTGGATCTGTAATGCAAACAGCACCTTCAGCATTGCTCTTCTAAAGGCAGTGTCTTGATTTGGACTTTAGTTGGTCTTTGTTAATATATGAACAGATTTTTTTTACAGTGATTCTCTTGGAACATTAGGGCTGAAGACATTTTTGATCAGCCCTCTCAACATTATTGCAACTCCAATGCCCTGACTAAAAGTGCCTTGTTTTTAGCAGATTGTTTGCACTGCATGTTTTCCTATTCCAGTCTTTGTACAGAGGTCACTTAGCCTTGACTTCATTGTGATAGGGATGAACCTCAGTTTCAGATATTTAGTCCTGTTTAATGTAGAAATATGTTTGAAATAGGTACTTCTAATAGGAGGAGATACTTTAAAGAATACCAAGACAAAAATAACATTTCCATAGCTATCACAAATCCTTTTTCCTTTTGGTGGAAAGCTAGCTCTCCTCAATGAGGGGAGCCATTCTTGAAACCTGGGAGATACAGAGTGCTATGATCTGAATATCAAACTCTTTTTCAGTACTGCATCAATAAATCTTAAGTGTTAGAGGAATGGGAGAAGGTTAGACAAAACTGAACTTAAAACACCAGTTCCTAACATTCAGTTCTGTTTCTTAAAGTCGAAGTGACCAGGGAGAAACTTCACCTTTTTTTTTTTTTTTTTTTTTCCTACTTATCAAAATTATAATTACCAATATATTTTTGGTCATGGAAATGCAGATACATAGAAGCAATGAATTTCAGTCCTTCCCTTTCTCAACCACAGATCCAACAAGAACTTATTGAAATTAGAGTAACTTTAGAACTTGGTAATTAAATGAAATCTAGGAACTCTCCACTCTTTCAACATATTATTTCACTCATCATTTCATGATAATAATACCAGAGTGATAGAATTATGACTAAGAAGCTTACAGCTCATACTTACAAGTGACATGTCTAATATTAGATCTAAAAAAAATAACTGGAAACAGAGCAACACAACTTGTGTTATCAGCTCAGGTTGGTCTCCAGTGATTCTCCTAGCAGGTGTCATGATTCTTATGGTTCTTTACCTGCATGTTTCCCTGGTACACTATATTTATCTTTGTTTATAGTCCCTGCACCTTACAGATTTGTAGATTGTTTTTTCTGCAGGTTATTTTGACTTCTTTTATAACTTCTCTTTGACTCTTTCACTTTGTTTCATCCAGCAGTTTAACAGATGCAGCCCTGGAGCTGCAAAGTTTTGCATGACCTGCAGGGCACCTTCTATTTTTTTTCATTTTGAGTGCTATGCAGAGACAATAACAGAATTTTAAGTCTTAAAGATATAGATTTCTGGAAATGATTGGTTTGTTTGGGGTTGGTTTTTTTTTGGTTTTTTTTTGTTTTTTAAGTTCTTTGAAACCAAAGAGAATTGATACTCTCAAGTGTTGTATGACTCCTTTCTCAAATCAACATGAGTCAAGCTCTCCATCTAAAAATTGAAGTAGTTCTTCTGTTCCAAGTCCTAAAGTGTTGATATCATATTTCCATTCCATTTATGCAAGCCTTGCATCAGATTTCTATATAACTCTTCCAGAAAATTGTTTCAGTCTCCCTTGGTTCCTTTTGTCCTTTATTTCCTTCTCTTTCTTTCTTTCTTTCTTTCTTTCTTTCTTTCTTTCTTTCTTTCTTTCTTTCTCTCTTTCTCTCTTTCTCTCTTTCTCTCTTTCTCTCTTTCTCTCTTTCTCTCTTTCTCTCTTTC